>NC_053428.1:58326517-58381787 GCF_007990345.1 Gossypium hirsutum
AAAAGAAATTGAGATTGAACAAGAGTGCAAGCGAGAAAGAGAAATCGAAAGAAAAGAAGAAAAGATTGAAAAAGAAAAAGAAATCCAAAAAGGGAGTGAGGTCAAAAATAAAATTGAAAATCAGAGAGGAAATGAAAAGAGAAAAAAAGAAGTTGAGATTAGAAAAGAGTTTGAAAAAGAGAAGAGTGAAAAGGGAGAAAGCAATCGAGCAAAAGTGAGGAATGTTCTAACTAACCCATTTGCAAGTTTGCCGTGTAAATTTTCTTCTTTCCAGGTTTCCAAGGAACCGATTGACAAGTTTCGACTTCAATACCTTTCCATGGATAGAAGGTTCACTTTGGCTGAAAAAGGTAGTGTTCTCAACGATCCTAGTTCGCCTATGCCAAAAGGTAAGCAAGGTATGAGTCTTGAAATTTTTAAAGCACCTCTGCCTTTTTCGATTGTTGATGGGTCCTTTGTTGATGATTTGGTCTTTAGAAAGAATCTAAACTTTGACGTGGCTACTTGTCATTCTTTGATTGATGATGACCCATTTGTTTTGTCTGATGATAAAAAGATTCTTGCTTTTGAAAAATATTATTTTCTTGATGATATTAGTTGTTTGTCTTTAACTGATGTGATCCGGCTCGGTTGATTGAGTCGATTCACTTGATTGCCCGATCGTCGACGAGAAGTTCGTTCGAAATTGTTTTAAGATGAAGATTGTTTTCAGTTTAAGCGGAAGACTTTTAAAAGGGTTCAAAAGATAGGCTAAATTCGGATATTTTGTAGATTCGGTTTAATAAGAAAAGAAATAAAGTTTATATTTAATAAATAGGATGGAGATGAAAAAATGAACTTAAGTATTAAGAACGATTCAATACTATGTAAAGTATTGCCCCGGGACTTATATTGCTTAAGGTGGGTTTAATGGAAGTCGAAGATGGACCTTGACCCGTTACCTATAGAGAGGTAGGAACCAAAGGTATAAAAAGGTGGATGAACGCCACACCAGGATGGTGATAAGTTCAAAAGAGAACGATAGACGCCACTAGCACGCTAGATAAGTCAGATCGAAACTCGTACGAATTTAGAGAGGAGAAAACTCACTCTTTGAACAAAGTTCATTCAAATGATCAAAAGTCAAAAGTCAAAAGTCCTTTACAAATGAAATCAACAAACTATTTATACTAGTTTCTTATGCTAACCGAATAGTCCATTCATGAACTTAATGATTAAGTAATGAACCTAAATTAAGACATGAACCTTCTAGAAAAATGACCAATGGTGTCCTTGTCCATGTTCGGCCGAATGGTACTTCAATGGGCAGCTTCATGGCTAAGGAAATGAACTTGAAGGCTTGGTGAATGTATGGGAGAGCAATGGACATGTCTAGGTTCGGCCAAGGTGTGAATGGACACTCCAAGAGATGCCTTTTGGCCAAATAGGTACTTAGGAGATCAATGGACAGCAACCGATGCATGTAAGTGAATATTCATGCATTCTTCCATTCATTGTATTAAATCATTCATGCATCATCCTTACGTTCATTGAACCAACCCATTCATGAATCATCTTTAATTGTGTTCCCACATCATGCATTGTAAGTAGACGTTCATGCACCTAGCTTGAATGAATCTCCACATTCGGCTGTACCTAAAAACACACATGAACTTAATTAATTTCAAGCAAATTCAGCTGAACTAAATTAAAGTATAATGTGAACATCCTAAATAACATTGAGACAACTTAAATATTAACAAATCATAACACATAAATTCGGCTGGACAAATTTAAAACATGTAATAATTTAGACAAATTAAATGACATCTAGACACCTTTAATTCAGCCAAATCAAGACAGATTAAACACTTGTAATAAATTAAGACATATTTAAAAGCTGTAATGAAACTTATTTACATGCTTATTTAAATGGTCTAAAACTCCAGCAAATAAAGTTAATTTAGCTAAAGAGCTAATAATGAGCTGAATTGAATTTAAACCAAGCTCAAACGAGCTGAATTAAGCTCATGTGAGCTAAAATAAAATTCGGTGAGCTGAACCAAGCTAAATGGAGCTTGAGGAGCTGAATTCAAGCTGAAATCAAGGGCATCCTTGACCAGGGTCATATCATTAACTTGCAATGGAATACATGTTTTGGATCCGCAAGATGAAAGTCCATATAAAATGTTCATTCTCACTGATCATGTTGAAAAGGAATGGAAATGTATTGATGAATACGCCATTGGCAAGATTTTTGATGAAGAGCGAATAAATCAGCACCAACAAAATCTGGAATTGTGTGATCAAAAGTTGACATATCATCTGCTTGGTTGTGTTGATCATGTGGATTATCTAATTTTTGGTGTGAAATTTCCATGTTTTTGTAAATCTTTTTGAATGAAATTTAAAGGGTTTGCTTGTTTGAATTTGAGTATGCTAACACCCTCGTTGTTTAATTTGTGTAAATTGTTGGAGATAAAAGGACTCTTTTTGCCATTTGGATCGAGTAGTCAAAATCATGTCTTTAATCTTGGAGTTTGCTATTATGAATCATCCATGAAAGAAAGCAAGCATCGTAAATTTTGTTTGAATGAATGTGTAAACAATATTTGTTTGTATGATACTTTGTCTTTAAGTTTGAAAACGAGACGTGTGAATCTTGTTGGCTTGTTAAGACAAAATCAAATTTTTGATTGTGGAGAATGTTGTTTATTTTTGTTTAACAGAATCAAGACATATGAATGTTTAAAGGCATGCTTGTTTAATTTTCTTTTGATCCGAATATGTGATAAGACGATGGCATGTAAAATGGTTAGTGGATTTGAATTTGAAGATGGTGACTCAAATCTGCCTTGCTATATAAATTCTGCATGTTTAAGTAAGATTGATCGAGTGGAACTTAGATTACATGATCATTTGGAGGACTCCTTGATAAATTTTGATTATAAATTTGATTTGACTCTGATGCATCCTTTATTACCAAGTATGGAAAACCATTGTGAACAGGTAAGATCCACTTCTACATTTGATCCCGGCATTGGATTATGCATTCTAATTTTGAATAAGATTCTGAAAAGATCGTTTGAGTTTATAAATTTTAGTGTCACTAATTCGTTCCATTTCTATGTAGGTGACACTTTGGAATGGTTTCCTCCTAAAGAGGGAGGGCATGGAACTAAATCATTTTCTTTTCAAACCATTTGTGGTTCCTGGAGTTTAAAAACAATACTTTTCGGATCATGAACAAAAGGGCTTGTGATCTCAAAAAATTTTTCGCGAGCAAGTGGCCCGATTTGAGGACAAATCGTCTTCAAGAGGGAGGGTATGATGTGATCTCAATCGCATCATGTTGTGGCACCACTCGTTGCTATCATGATTGGCCTAAAACAAGAGGGCCCCAAGTGCAAGATGAAGCTCAATCTCAGCTCAACAAGCTCAATCTTAGTTTTTCCCAGCTCGATTTAGCTCACATGAGCTTAATTTAGCTCGTTTGAGCTCAATTTAGCTTACTTTAGCTCGTTTGAGCTTGGCTTAAGTTTATTTCAACTCATTTATTTTAATGTCTGAATAAATTAAGTAATTTATTAATTTAGCTTAAATTACTACAGCTTATAATTATGTTTTGACTTATTACATGTTTTAAATGTGTCTTGAACTGATACGAGCTCGTTTCGTATGAAATAACGAGTCGTAATATTTCCCGATCGAAATTAGGTAGTGTCGGCCTTGAAATAAATTCAAGTCTTGGTGTTTAAAATTAAATGGCTTTGGGAAACAAGGGAGTTTGATGGAGTGTTGTTTGCTGGATATTTCAATGAAAACAAGTCGAACCCTTATTAGCAAATAAGGACCCGGAGCTTAAGGTTTCAAAGAAAGAAAGGATTTGGGATAAAATCGAGACCCTTTATTTAGCAAAATAGGAACCTACGGTATGAAGAACGCCACACCAATGGTGATAAGTTCAAAAAAAAGTCAGATTGACGCCACTTGTTGAAGATAAGTCAATTAGAGCTTTGGAGAATAAAGAGAGTGAATTGCCTCACTAAAAATGATATTTCATTCAGAAATTTGTCAAAAGTCCTTTTACAAGAAATTGAGCAACTATTTATAGTCTAATGTCTAGTAGCCGAATTGACATATTCTAGACTTAATTTCTAAGCAAAAAATGAACAAAAATTCAGCTTAAATTCATGTATATGCTTGCATCAAGGTTCGGCTGAATAGAGACCAAGGAAGAGCTTTCAATGAACTTGGAAAAAAAAAATGGCAGCAGCTACATTCGGCCAATGGAGTTTAATGAGGTCATTCATGAAGCAACTATTGATGAAAAATTACCAGCATTAATTGGCAACTTGAACAGCCATTTAGAAGTGTGAATGGACGGTTTTGAAGAGCCTTGAAGTGTGAACATGGCTGAACCGAATAGACATAGTGTGAACAGCTTTTATACGCCCTTGGGAAGAGAATCGGCCAAGCTTGAAAGGATGAAAAACTTGATCACTCTTGGCCGAATAGTTGCCTTGAAGAACACCAAAATTAATCAGCTTTTAATGCATTAGTTCAGCTGCACATGCATCTTCAAATTCATTGAATCTCCATGCATGAATCTGTCCAATTCATCTCCAAATTCGGCTGCACCTAAAAATAAACATGAACTTAATTAATTTCAAGCAAATTCATCTGAACTAAATTAAAATATAATGTGAACATCCTAAATAACATTGAGACAACTTAAATATTAACAAATCATAACACATAAATTCGGCTAGACAAATTTAAAACATGTAATAATTTAGACAAACTAAATGACATCAAGACATCTTTAATTTAACTAAATCAAGACATATTAAACACTTAAATTAATTAAGACATATTTAAAAGCTGTAATGAAACTTATTTAAATGTTTATTTAAATGGTCTAAATTCCAGTCATCAAATTAATTAGCTAGAACGAAATTCAGCTTCAAAGAAGTTGAATATGTTCAGCTCGTTTTTAAACTCCTTGCTATCATTTTCCTCAACCCGTTCCACCATTGCTAAAATAGCATCTTTGAATCGTTTAGCTCTAGCTCGCGTTATTGGACCAATGGGCAGCTTAATGGCTTCTTGTTCGTTCTCCATTTGGTTCGTAGGCAAGCTCACATCAGATTGTCATAACTATTCTGAAAACAAAAAGGTGAAGTTAGCAGCAATTGAATTTTCGGATTATGCCATGATTTGGTAGGATCAACTAACTACTAGCCGGAGACGTAATGGAGAACAACTGATCTCTACATGGACCGAGATGAAGGCAGTCCTGAGGTGACGATTTATCCCTTCTTACTACCACCGGGAGTTGCACCAAAAACTTTAAAATCTTACACAAGGGACCAAAAGCGTCGAAGACTACTACAAGGAGATGGAAATTGCAATGATTCGGGCAGATGTTCAAGAGGATTCTGAAGCAACGATGGCACGATTTTTGGCCGGATTAAACCGAGACATTACGAATGTCATCGAGCTTCAACACTATCTTGAAGTGGTGGACATGGTTCATATGGCTATCAAGGTAGAAAAGCAACTTAAGTGTAAAGGCTCAAATCGATGTTTTTCCACTTCTAACACATCCAAGTGGGGCCAAAGTTCAAGTAGAGGTTTTTCAACATCTCAAGGAAAGGATTCTATGGCACTTTCGAAACCAAACAAGCCTAATATCGAAACAAACAAAGGTAAGGCACCCGAGGTTTCTATCAATCGTAATAGTGACGTTAAATGTTTCAAATGTCTAGGAAGGGGACACATAGCCAGTCAGTGCCCAAATCGAAGAACTATGGTGATTCGTGCCGATGGTGAAATCGAGACGGAGGATGAAGAAGAAAAGGAGTCTGAATCGGTTTCTGAAACTGAGGAGGACTTAGAACAACCTGTGGAAGGTGAATTACTCGTTGTCAAAAGGAGTCTTAGTCTCCAAGGCATGGATAATGAGCTACAACGGGAGAACATATTTCATACCCGATGCTTGGTTGGAGGAAAAGTCTGTTGTGTCATCATCGACGGTGGTAGTTGTACAAACGTAGCAAGTACGATGATGGTTGAAAAACTCAGTTTTCCAACTACTAAGCATCCGAGCCCCTACAAACTTCAGTGGCTCAATGACGGTGGAGAACTTAAAGTGACCAAGCAAGTACTAGTTTCTTTCACCATTAGAAAGTACTCGGACGAAGTGTTATGTGACGTTGTTCAAATGCATGCGGGTGATACGACCTCGGTTTAGTAGTTGAACCCGAGTCGTTTAGTTCCCGATCGTAAACGAAGAAGTATATTAGACAAGAAAAAGATAGAATATATTTGAGTTCAAAGAAGTAAAGTAAGTCTGTGCAGAGTTGGATATGGATTTGGTTTAAGTCGAAATGGTATGACTAGAATGGTCGAGTTCGGTTTAGGATTAATTAAGAAATGGTATTTGGTTTTGGTACGTTTAGGTATTTGGGAATTGGTACGAAATGGTAATGGTTCAAAAAGGTCAAGAGTGAACCAACACTAAAGAAAAGTGTCGACCCGAAACTTATAGGACCAAATTGAGTTGGAAATGGTTGATAAGGACCTTGACCCGATACTTAGTAAAGTATGAACCAAAGGTATCAAAGGTGAACGCCACACTCGGGTTTAGGGAGTGATAAGTTCGAAAGAAAGACTCGGAAAGACGCCACTAGAAGCTAGATAAGTCTTACGGGTCCCGAACGAAATTTGAGAGAAAATGCCTCACAAATTTGGCAGCAATTTGTTACTTAAAAATGTCAAAAGTCCTTTACAAAATGAAATTTCAGCTATTTATAATCAGCAACTAAGTTAGCCGAATAGTCACATACATTTTCTTAAAAATTAAGCTAATGAATTCTTCAATGGCTTGGCTAGGTTCGGCCGAACTTGGAAAGCTTCTAGAATTCACATTGAACCTTGGACAACTTGAATGGTGCATGGATGAGCTAGATTCGGTCAATGTGCATAAATAAGCTCATTTAATTTGTAGCTTTTGCTGAAAAGTGACCAGCCATTAAGAGGGATTTGAATGGCCAAATGAAGTGTGAACACTCGGTTTCAAAGAGTCTTTGTGTGTGAACATTCCAAAACCGAAAGCCAAGAGTGTGAACTTCATGTGTGAACGGCATTTGCTGGTTCTTGAATCATTTAAAATCACCTGAACATTCCTCATGCATGTAACGCCACATTCATTGAACCTATGATGCATGCACCTAGCTTAAATGCTTCCACCCACATTCGGCCAACCTACACAACATGAACAAATGAACTTAGTTGATCATTATTCAGCTGAATCATATTAAAAACGAAATTTAGACAACATTAATCCAAATAATTAAAACAAAACTCAATTAATTAAACTAAGTCTAATTAATTCAGTTTGGACAAGACACATTAAAACATGTATTAAGACTTATTTATAAGCTGTAGGAATTTAATTTAACTTAATAACATGTAAGAAAAACACAATTAATCATGCATAATTAAATTTGACCAGATTTAAGACCGATTTAATAACGAAAATTAATTAAGCTTGTAAATAACTAATTTAACTAACTCAATTAATTATTTCAGCTACTATATTATTGACTAAGTTATTTTGAGCTAATTTTGAGCTGGTTCGAGCTCATTGAACTTGAAGGAGCTGGAAATGAGCTAAATGAAGCTCCACAAAAATAAAATTGAGCTACGTCCAGCTTGTAAAAATGACGAGCCTCGCTTGTAGGCTGAAACAATAGCCGTTCTCGGGGGCGGGTCGTATCATCCCCTCCCTCTTTAAAGCGATTTGTCCCCAAATCGGGCCACTTGCTCACGAAGAAACTTCTATTAACAAAGACCCCTTGGTTGTTGAATTTGACAAACTTGTGCCCAGCAACCTGAAATTCATGAGTAGATTGAAAATAACACCGATTAGTTACTTGCCCTCCCTCTTTAAGGCAAAGCCACTTCAAGGTGCCACCTACACAATAAAGAAAATTATGAATGACACGATGAACTAAAAACTTGCGAGCTCTTTCCAAATTTTCATTCACAATTGGAGGAAAAGAACTATTGCCGAATTCAAAAATATAAATAAGCCTTACCTTTCCATATTGATTTTCCAAATTCATCAAGGATCTAGACATGGGAAATAATTCTACCAATATGAACAGGTCATTCGAATAAACACATATCCCACAACGCACTTTATCAAGTGGATTTGAAGACTCATGAATCAAACAATTAAATCGATTTGTCAATCCTTCACCAAGGAAAATCCCATCCAATGGACAAAGGGAATTTAACGAATAACCACATGTCAACAAAAAGTCATTTAAGCAAATATGTGGGAAAAATATTAATCGGCCGAAAGAAACAAGATCACTTAGTCGGATCAAGTTTTGCAAATTTAAACTTAGTACTGGCCAATAATCTTCCACTTCTTCATCAAACTTGTCATATTCACGAATGTCATCACCTTTTGAACAAAATAGAGATGTTTTTAGTTCTTCAGAAACCAAACCTTGTCTATCCTTGAGATTATGGATTTGAAGTTCGGTTTTACCATTCTCTCGCAATATGAACCTTCTCTTCTTAGGAATATAATGTAATCGTAATTCCTTGCTTGGTTTAACCTAAAAAAATGAAGAGACAGGAAGACAACGATTAATCAAAACATTTTTCTTTCTCTCACTCAAATTTCTTTCACTTTCTTTTTCTTTGATCTTGTTTTTCTCACAATCTAGATTCTTTTCTTTTGAATCATTTTTCTTTTCTTTTTCACTCTCTCTCAATTTCTTTTTTGTTCATTCAAATCTTCCAAGGATTGCTTTAATCGTTGTTGATCTTCCATCACTTGTTGTGGAGACAATGGGGCCAAAGTGATATTTTTGCCTTTGTGCTTGAACGAATATTGGTTAGAAAACCCATCGTGCTTGACTCGCCGATCAAATTCCACGGCCTCCCAAGCAGTAAATGGCCCGCATGCATAGGCACAACGTCGCACAAAATCTCGTCTTGGTACTTTCCAATTGAAAAGGGAATCAAGGCTTGTTTGGTTACCTTAAGTTCGACTCCTTCATTGAGCCATTGTAACTTGTAGGGACTCGGGTGCTTAAGGGTCAGCAAGGACAACTTCTCGATCATAAGTGTGCTTGCAACATTTGTGCAACTCCCGCCATCGATTACAACGCTACAAACCTTTCCATGAACATAACATCGGGTATGAAACAAATTCTCGCGTTGTGGTTCACCCATAGAGCTTTGCACACTAAGACTTCTTTTTACAACGAGCATTTCACCTTCAACAACAAATTCTACTTCATCTTCATTTTCGGATGGATGTTGAACTTCTTCTTCGTTTTTGTTTACTTCATCCTTCGATTCAATCTCACCATTGGGAAGCATGATCATTGTGTTACGATTTGGGCATTGGCTTGCGATGTGCCCTCTCCCTTGGCACTTAAAACACTTAATATCACGTGTTTGAGATTGAGTATTTTCAATGGCCTTACCTTTGCTAGATTCGGCCACAGACTTGTTGGACTTCATGGGCACCACAGTTTCTTTTGATTGATTCGTTGAAACATTCTTACTTGCCCCTTGGTTCCACTTAGATGCATTCGAAGAGGAATAACCACGTACGGCTCCTTTCATCTTGAGTTGCTTTTCGACCTTGATCGCCATGTGAACCATATCGACGATCTCAACATAATGTTGGAGTTCCACAATGTTAGCGATATCTCAGTGGAGACCAGCAAGGAATCGCGCCATTGTTGCTTCACGATCTTCTTGGACATCTGCTCGGATCATTGCGATCTCCATCTCTTTGAAATAATCCTCAACACTCTTTGAACCTTGAGTGAGATTTTGAAGCTTTTGATAGAGTTCCCGATGATAGTAGGAGGGAATGAAACGACGTCGCATCACGGCCTTCATCTCGGCCCAAGTGGATATTGGTCGTTCCCCATTCCTTCTTCGGCTCGTAGTGAGTTGATCCCACCATATCATAGCATAATCGAAGAATTCTATGGCCGCCAACTTCACCTTTTTGATCTCGGAATAGTTGTGACAATCGAAGACCAATTCAATCTTCTTTTCCCACTCCAAGTAAGCTTCCGGATCAGACCTTCCTTGAAAGGATGAAATGGATAGTTTAATGTTCCTTAAGTCGTTATCCATACGTCTTTGATTCCGATTACCTCGGTTCCTTTGACCTCTTCGTCCTTCACTTATGTTTGATCCTTGATCACTTTCGACTTCATTCGGATCATATAGGCCGTCTTGATTGATTTCCAATTGGTCTCGCCCTCTTTGCGGCCCTTGGGGTGTACGCTCTCGTTGATTTCCCAATTCAACTCGATCCAACCGTTCGTTAATAGATTCTAACTCACCTCGGATCATGCGTTGGATTTCTCGTAACAAGGCTTGTTGAGCCAAATCCGGCACTCCACCTCCTCCAGGTGCAATGTTTCGGATTGGTTGCCTTCCACCTCCTTCCGCCATATTTCGTTCAGGACTTTGAGACATGTAAATAAAGACCTCACAGCAAAAACCTCACAAAATCTCTCACAGAAAGAATAAACACTCCACTCGTGTTTCACTCAATTTCGGCTTTTAACTTTATGTAACTCTCGTGCCTTTTACCACTCACTTTCCTCTCGTGATTTCGTAAGCGACTCGTAGTGACTTAGTCTTAGTTCAGTGGGTCGGCTTCAAATGGCTTTACAAGGGATTGATGTTAGGTTATGGGTAGGCTAAAAGAAACAAGAAAGGCTTTAGGCTAAGTGTGGCTTAGAAGATGAATAGAAGAGAATGCCAAACTTACAAACTCGAAACACTTTTTTTTTATATCGAAATTTTTTTTTAATTGCGTGAAATTTCACTACGGGGGATATAAAAGAGTGTAGAATGAGATTTTGGGAAAATTTCTATTGAAGTGTCTCCAGACTCTTTTTTTTTTACGGATCTTTCACGTTCTTTTCGTCCGCACCTAAACCGTATGCAATTTTTTTTTTCAATTTTTTTTTCGAACTCTTTTTTTTACGTACCTATTTCAAATTGACTTCGAGTGCTCGTACTTCTCGTTTTTACCAGCTCTGATACCAAATGATACGACCTCGGTTTAGTAGTTGAACCTGAGTCGTTTAGTTCCCGATCGTAAACGAAGAAGTATATTAGACAAGAAGAAGATAGAATATATTTGAGTTCAAAGAAGTAAAGTAAGTCCGTGCAGAGTTGGATATGGATTTGGTTTAAGTCGAAATGGTATGACTAGAATGGTCGAGTTCGGTTTAGGATTAATTAAGAAATGGTATTTGGTTTTGGTACGTTTTGGTATTTGGGAATTGGTACGAAATGGTAAGGGATTTGGTACGAAATGGTAATGGTTCAAAAAGGTCAAGAGTGAACCAACACTAAAGAAAAGTGTCGACCCGAAACTTATAGGACCAAATTGAGTTGGAAATGGTTGATAAGGACCTTGACCCGATACTTAGTAAAGTATGAACCGAAGGTATCAAAGGTGAACGCCACACTCGGGTTTAGGGAGTGATAAGTTCGAAAGAAAGACTCGGAAAGACGCCACTAGAAGCTAGATAAGTCTTACGGGTCCCGAACGAAATTTGAGAGAAAATGCCTCACAAATTTGGCAGCAATTTGTTACTTAAAAATGTCAAAAGTCCTTTACAAAATGAAATTTCAGCTATTTATAATTAGCAACTAAGTTAGCCGAATAGTCACATACATTTTCTTAAAAATTAAGCTAATGAATTCTTCAATGGCTTGGCTAGGTTCGGCCGAACTTGGAAAGCTTCTAGAATTCACATTGAACCTTGGACAACTTGAATGGTGCATGGATGAGCTAGATTCGGTCAATGTGCATAAATAAGCTCATTTAATTTGTAGCTTTTGCTGAAAAGTGACCAGCCATTAAGAGGGATTTGAATGGCCAAATGAAGTGTGAACACTCGGTTTCAAAGAGTCTTTGTGTGTGAACATTCCAAAACCGAAAGCCAAGAGTGTGAACTTCATGTGTGAACGGCATTTGCTGGTTCTTGAATCATTTAAAATCACTTGAACATTTTTCATGCATGTAACGCCACATTCATTGAACCTATGATGCATGCACCTAGCTTAAATGCTTCCACCCACATTCGGCCAACCTACACAACATGAACAAATGAACTTAGTTGATCATTATTCAGCTGAATCATATTAAAAATGAAATTTAGACAACATTAATCCAAATAATTAAAACAAAACTCAATTAATTAAACTAAGTCTAATCAATTCAGTTTGGACAAGACACATTAAAACATGTATTAAGACTTATTTATAAGCTGTAGGAATTTAATTTAACTTAATAACATGTAAGAAAAACACAATTAATCATGCATAATTAAATTTGACCAGATTTAAGACCAATTTAATAACGAAAATTAATTAAGCTTGTAAATAACTAATTTAACTAACTCAATTAATTATTTCAGCTACTATATTATTGACTAAGTTATTTTGAGCTAATTTTGAGCTGGTTCGAGCTCATTGAACTTGAAGGAGCTGGAAATGAGTTAAATGAAGCTCCACAAAAATAAAATTGAGCTACGTCCAGCTTGTAAAAATGATGAGCCTCGCTTGTAGGCTGAAACAATAGCCGTTCCCGGGGGCGGGTCGAATCAGCGGGCCATCTACTCCTTGGACGTCCGTGGCAGTTTGATCAGCGAGTGCTACACGACGGGTATACCAATCGGTATATTTTCAAGTTTATGGGAAAGAATGTTACATTGGCACCGTTAACTCCCAAACAAGTTTACGATGATCAATTGAAGTTGAAAGCATCCATCGAACAAATGAGAGAGAAAGAAAAAGAATATTGTAAAAAATAAAAGAGGAAAAAATCAGAAAAAGAAAACAAAAGAGAGTGAAAAGAAAATCAGTAAAGAAAAAGAAAAAAAAGAGAGGGGAATTGAAAAAATGAGTGTCTTTGCAAAAGTTAGTGATATTCGAAAAGCGTTAGTAATGAACAAATTTTCAGGTTTGGTTATAATGAAACGAAAAGATGGAATGGAATGGAAATGAAAATGATCTAAAAAAAACAAACACGAAGCAATATTAGAAAATATTGACCCAAATGTTTATAAGTTTTCATGGTGGTCAGATGGAGAATATAAGAACCTCTACCCGCTACTTAGTGATACGAGCACACCCCACGAACTTTATCGAGCAAGTCTGTCAAGCCGATCAATGACATGTTGGCAAGCTGATCCAAGCTCGTTTCCAGCTCCACGAGCTCCGTCCAGCTGAAATCTAGCTTATTCGAGCTCAATCCATCTTGCCTGAGCTAAACCGAGCTCACTCCTAGCTCACTTTCAACTCACGAGCTAAACCTTAGCTCAACTTCAGCTTAGGAGTTTAGCCTCAGCTCAACTTTAGCTCACGAGCTAAAGCTTAGCTCATTTTAGTTTAAACTCGGTTTTGTCTTTAATGCATTAAATAAAAATTTGCACATATTTATTTAAGCATTAAACTTGTCTTATATTAATATTTGTTATTAATATGCCATAGTCATTACATAAATTGATTGTGTTCACATAGCTGAATTAATGCATGACATTAATGTGTTCATGTCATGCCGAATTTATGAGTGTCCATGAGATATATTAATGACTTGTTTATTTCATGTAGGTACATCCCTTTGGACGGTACAATGTATAGATGAAGAAACATCTCTTTTGGGCATTCCACACTCATGAATAAAGAAGTATTAAATACTGGTGCATGTAAGGCTAGATGCAAGGTTTCTACAAATTCATGCATGTGCCGAATGCATGTATGGACATTAAAGGCTAGTCCATGAATGGATCAAATGCATGGGATGATAGAATGCATGAATGGCTTAAGTGCATGTATGGTGGCTGTCTCCTAACTTTCCAAGGCACTTATTCGGCCAAGAAGTAGCTGTTCACACTTTGAATTGACCTATAAGCTACTACACATGCATGGATGGGTTCAAGAACGTCCAAAGGAAGGAATTAACTCAATAATTCAACACATTGATTGAATTAAGTGTATGCACAAAGGGGAGAACGAGTTTACTAGGTTCATGCTGCCATTTATGAACCTACATGCTATTAAAGAGTTTAATTATGAGGATACATGTTCCATACAAGTGCATGAACGTCCCAAGGAGATGAATGCAACCTTTGGTGCACATACAAGTCACTTGAAGCCTTTCTTTATGATTAAGCATTCATGCACACACTTAGGGGGAAGAAAGTGTCCATTCAACTAGTTCATGAATCTGCCGAATTTGAATGGTCATCTATGTGCCTATAAGTATTTGTTTTCTTTCAATTGTAAGGGACTTTTTGCCAAATTTTTTATTGAATTTAATCTTGTGAGAATTTTCTTCTCTAAACTTTGTTTGAGACTTTGTTGACTTATCTACCTAGTAGTGGCGTCAACCCTGTTTTGTTCACCCATATACCGAGGTTCCTACTTTGTTAAGTAGTGGGTCGAGGTTCTATCATTTTCATTTTCGCCTTGAAAGCCTATAAGCATTTGGGTCGATATTTTCTAATATTGGTTCGTGCTTGCTTTTTAGTTCCTTCTTTCCATTCTTTCATTTACTTTAAACCGAACCTTAATATTCATATTTTAAACCCTTCATTTGAACCCCTTGAATAGCTTCCGCATAATTTATTTAGAAACATCTTTTTTGAACAAACCGAACGATACTTTCTCGTAGACGATCGGGCAACTCAGCATACGACTCGACTCTCCCCGAGGCGGTTCGTATCATTTGGTATCAGAGCTACTAAAATGAGAAGATCGTGCGACGAAATTAATCCCGGGCTAGTCCAAGTGAACGCAAGTAAGTAGGATCCGGAAAAAAAAAAAGAGTATAGAAAAAAATTTCGTATACCGAAGTTTTCTTATTTTGATTAGTTAGCTGCTGTTGCTATAAAAACAAAAATCTACGCAGCCAAAGAAAAAAAATCGTGTACAAAAAGTGTTTTATTGTATTTAGTTTGTCAATATAGTACAAAAAAGTTATACAAGTCAAAAAAATTCAAAAAAAAATTCAAAAAAAAAATTTAAAAGAAAAAAAATTTTGAAAAAAAGTGTTTAATGCAATTCGATTGTTGTTCTAATGTCAAAGCCCTTGGTTTAATATCGTTCCCGATTCATCTTCTATTCTAATCTTATCCACGCCACAAATTTTTTTTACCCAATTTCCTTTTCTTTTAGCCAACCCGTAACCCCTCATATGTTATCCTTTGTAAAACCATTTGAAACCGACCCACAATACTAGAGATCAAGTCATACTAAGTCTGTTACAAGGTTATAAGAGGAGAAAGGAGCGGAAAAAGGCATGAGCGAGTGAGATCATTCGAGTGGAGGTAAAATCCAAACGAGTGTAAACACGAGCGAGAGTGACACCTTTTTTTTCTTCTTCTTTTCGAGCGAAATTGTGAGATTTGTGGTGAGGTACTTAATTTTTTTTATTTTGTTTTGTGATCTAACATTTTCTTTTTAGCAACAAAAATCATGTCACGCGAAGAGTTCACCGAATCGGAATACCAATACTTGGTGCAAGAAATGCGAAGAATGGCGACTAAACAAGACCAAAGTGATCGAGTTTATTCAAGTCGTAAAACGGAACCAAGAACCCCACGGAGATATACCCCCGACTACTACCTGAAAAAAAGTTCCAATCGTCTACGTCGAGACAAAGAGATTCATACTATGACTCATATTCATCAACGAATTCGAGAAGTGACTTCGATCGAAAGTCCTTTTCATCAAGAAATTCGAGAAGACGAGAAGCCGATTACGATTTTGATTCGTTCCAAGATGGCGTTCGAAAAGAAAGACATACTCCTACTAGATCTTCAAAGAAATCTTACTCGGAGTATTCTTCATGAAGTTTTGATTGTGAATCATATGCAAATAGTTCTTCATCTTTCGAACAAGATTTGTATTCTCATCGTTCTTTTGTACATTCTTGTAAAGAGAAAACAAAGAAAAGAAAAGAAAAAGCAAAAGAAGAAAAAGAAAAAGAAATAAAAAGAAAAGAGAGGCAAGAGGCAAGTAAGAGAGAAAATGAGCGAATCTTGAGAGAACTTGAAAAAGCCTTTGAAAAAGCCTTTGAAAAGCAAAAAGAAAAAGAAAAATAAAATGAGATTGAAAAAGAGAACGAAAAGAAATTTGAGAGTGAAAAAGAAGATGAAAAAGAAATTGAAACAAAAGAAACGAGTGATTCAGAAGAAAAAGAATCGAGTGAGAAAACAAGTGAGCAAGTGAGGATTATTTCTACTAACCCACCTGTTCTATCTTCTTGTGAATTAACTTTTCAGGTTCCTAGAAGTTTGTGCGACCAATTCCATCTACATTACCTTCCGAACGAGAGGTGTTTTAGGTTGTTCGAAAAAGGTAAGTTCGCGAATGACTACCACCCACTTGCGATCGAAGGTAAGGAATGTAAGGATTCTTTGTTTATCGAATCAAAGTCACTTGATTTGGATAATTTTTGTTCACTTACTGTTGTTAACGAATTTGTTTTAAAAGGTGCCATATACAGCTTTTCTTATGACGATTACTACATTGGCAAATTTGTTGACAACATTGGATTAGTTTTCTCTAAGCGAATTTTGAACATGTTTGATCAAAGTCTGTCACGTAAAAATTCTAATGTGTTTGACCCTGCAAACTTTTTGAACTCATGTGTTAAATCTTTATGTTTAAATATGCCTGCTCAATTGATTTGTGATAAATCTGCCTGTTTGAAAAGTTGCATGTTCGTTAAAAATTCTTTGTTTGGCATCCATGTTAAAAGATCTTCATATGATATGTGCAATTGTGTTCTTCATGAACAATCTTTGAGTTTTTGGGCAAAATTTCCATGTAGTGATTTGCATTCTCGATTAATACTCTTGAAGTATGAACCTTTGCATTTTGGTATGCTCGGTTTTGTCAAATCAACATGTGTGTTTAAACTAGTGAAATATAATTCGTGTGGTGAGTTGATTATATCTTTTTCTAATATGTTGCTTGTTGGAATTCCTAAACAAGTTCGTGTGTTCAAGCCTGGTATTTGCTACATGAATTCATTTTATGGAAACATTATGCACTTTGCATCATTTGCAATCAAAATATGTTTGCTTGATGTTCAAACTTTTGATAAGAAGGTGAAATTCAATGATTTGGGTTTTCAATTTTGATTCATTTATTAATCACCTTGTTTGGCCACATCTGAAATTTTCGTTTCATTTCGAGAAGGTAAGGCCAACCTATGTTTTTGGAATTGAATCAAATTTCCATGGTAACTTTCCTTTTCCATTTAAGTCCATAGTTTTCGATAATACTAACCAGACTTATTTTTGTGAATTCCACCCATCGAGGAGCAAGACATGTCATGGTGCGTCACCACCTATTCAAATTTATCGGAGTAATAGGTTTGTCTTACGTTATCTATCCAAAGAGAGAAGATTCATTTTGACCGAGAAAGGTAAACTGATACGAGTCATAAAAGCCCAATCCAAGTTCAAGAACGTGATGGGCTCAAATTGCCACAACCCCAATAACGAGATCAAAGGCCCGACAAATGCGGTCCAAACTAAATGGGACCATTCAAGAGCTTGTTAGCAAGGCCTTAGATGCATACACGAGAGAACAAGAAAATCAAGATTCACTTTCTTGTTTTCAAGAAAATCAAGAAATCGAATCTTGGCCCAATTTTGCTGTTCGAAGAGATTTCAAGAATCAAGAAAATCAAGATTTCAAATCTTGGAAATCTTGGTCCAAGAAACCAAATCTTGCAGCCAAAACGCATTGGATCTCCATTACGAGCGTCAACGACCCAATTTTGGTAGGAGATGGATCACGAGCCCAAATTCTTGAAGGCGGGGCCCAATAATCAAAATCCAGCCCAATCAAGAAATTTCTTCATACTTAGTTGAAAATCAGGCCAAAATGTCAAAGGGCCCAATTTGTAAACATCTTACTTGTTTAATTTAATTTTTTAATCTTTAGGAGCATTACATGTAAAATTCGGCCCAAAACAGCCCATATAAGTGCATGGCCGAATTTACCTTGTTATTTTATTAATTAGGTTTAATTTTTTATTAGTTACTTGTGAGATTAGGATTTGTTGGAGGCCTATATAAGCATTGGCCAGCCACCCTTTGTAAAAACATCTCATTATTATTTTTTCTATCAAATTTCAGATTTGTTGAGTGCAGAATTTTCTTTGGGGTTTTCTCCAAGAATTCTCTCTTGAGTTTTCTTTAGAAGTTGTTTTAACAATCTTTTGATTGTGGGAGCCATCTTCAACCTTCTTCTTGCCATCGATATTCTTTGGAGGGGAGATTAGAGCCGTTTGAAGAGATTTGTGAAATCTTTCGGGATTTCAAGGATCTTTAGGACTTGTCCTTTAATTTTTGCTGTTCAATTTCTTTTATTTACTTCTACTTGTGCCGAATCTCAATTCTAATCTATTTGCTGTTTTATTTGTGTTTCCAGCCCTCGTTTATCTTAAAGAATTGATCAATTTCACTTTTTGCTGGAGTTTGACAATCAGCCCTAAATCCCCAAATTCTAGGGTTCTTGCCGAATGCACACTTATTCTTCTTGGGTGAATTTGGTTGTGGAAACTTAGGGGAAACTTTCGTGGTGGTCAATTGAGCAGATCACCTTCGCTTTCTCAGCCTCAATAGCCGTTTTATGCCTTCAATTTCTTTCTTTTTCATTGACGCATAAACCCTAATTTGTTTCAAGAAATTCTGGTCGATCTAATTTGCTTGCTGATTTGGTGTTCTTTGACAGATTCGGCTTGTGGGAGTTCATTCTTGGGAATCAATTTCGTGTTCTTGGTTTCAAGAAACCTCTTTCATAAGTGTTTCGTTCCTTGATTAGATCTTGCTGATTTTTAGGGTTCTTATTCCAGATTTTAATTTTCCAGATTTAATCTCGTTCTTTGTTTGATTTCAGATCTGTTCGTTTAGAGCTTTCGTAGGAGTTTCCCGTGACTTGACGACTCGATCTTGGTCCGCGCGCAACCCTATATCATTTGGTATCAGATTTTGGGCGTTTTGGGTGTTCTTGGTTGATTTCTAAACTGATCTCTATTTTTTAAAGCATAAACAGCAGTTTTACCCAGAAAAATTGTTCAAAAAAATTCATTTGAGTGGGTAAACGTTGTCCGATTGATCTGAAATTTTACATACATGTTTTTGGAACTGTGATTGAATATAAAAAAATTATTCCCACAAAAAAATCAGTCAAAAAAGTCAAAAAATCAAAAAAGACGAAATTCAATAAAAATTTAAAAAAAGATTCAACGGGTTGAATTTGGTGCCCAAAATTTCCAGATCAAAAATTCAATATATAAGGACACTCCATATTTAATTTCGTGATTTTTGGAGATCGGGAACACCTCGAACGAAGTTGTCAAGTTACTCCGCAGTTTTTTGGGTTTTCTGTTTTCAGCAATTTTTATTGATTCTTAGCTGTAGGTTTTCATTTGTTTACCTTTATTCTTCCTTTACGTTATCTAACACCTTCTTGTTTCTTGTGTTAGTAGGATTTAAACGTGTGCACAACTTCTTCCTCGGTGCAACACGAATCAATTGGTGTCTCGTCAGTTTTTGGCATCCTAGTGCAAATTAGGATTCTTTGGTAGTTTGGTTCACACTCTCTAATTGTAACAGCCCAAAATTTACCCTAGTCGGGAAGTGGTTTCGGGACCACAAAACCGAGTTACAAGAAAATTTATTTTAATTTTAATTGCATATATTTAAATGTGGTAGTGTATGTGTGGAAATAATAAAGGTTTAAAATTTGCCTTAGGAATGTGGATTTTCATGAAAGGACTTAGTTGAGAAATTTAGAAAAGATGATAGATAAATTGAAAGGATTAAATAATAACAAGGTGAGAAAGTTTGGGTTTGCATGTCAAAGTGCCCAATTCTTGATAAGTGGCCGGCCAAGCATGGTTCCATTCCTCCAAGTTTATGTTGTTTATTATTTAATATTGGTAAGTAGATTAGAATAAATAAAAGAAGTGAATTAAAAAGAAAAAAGGATGAATAAAATAAAGGAGGAAGAAGGAGTGTTCATCCTTTTCCTTACCACAATAGCCGTACCTAAAGAAAGAAAAAGAAGAAAGTGAAGTTAAGGCATTTGGTCATCTTCAAGTTGATTAAGAAGCTCTTGAATATTCGGTGCCTAGGGGAAAAGTTTCTAAGAGGTTTGGCCATGCATGTAACTAGATTGAGGTATGTTTGATATTATTCTTTGAGATTCATGTATATTTTAAGTTGTAAGTAAAAATCTACCTAGCCATGGTTCAAATTTTGTTAATTGATGGAGATGATATTCGGCCATGAATGTTACATTCTTGGTTGGTATTTTGATGTCTTTGGTGATGAGGTATGAAGATGGTTGATTTTGAGTGTTTAATAAAAAGGATGCATGAATTATTGTTAAATAATGGTCGAATGTAGCATGATTAAAGATGTGAATAAATTGAAGTTAAGGAGGTTGTCAATGAAAAATATGAGTTGGATGAGGCTTAAAGAATAAAAATCTAGGTGACTAGAGGTCAAGGACATTCGGTCATAGGCTTGTGTGCTAGCAAAATCGGCCAAGTGTTTATGTGGTGGAAATTAAGTGTTAAATGGAATGAAAATGATATTATATGGGGGTATGTATATTCGGCCATATGAGTAAATATATGGATGATGTTAAATTTGATTATGTATAATGGGCATTAAGATGTGGAACATAAGAAATGTAGTATATGTGGATTTACATGATGTTATAGTTGACATTGTGCATATACACATGCATTCGGCCATCTAATTGAGTATGAAGGTGGTGTTAAATCTAATTGTGATGCCCATTCCGAAGTATATATATACATATATATATACATAAGTATGCCATTCGTGATGTTACCTTTAATTATGTGTGTAATCGACTAAATGGGTAATTAGTGAGGATGGTTGCCGAATATACAAACATACATATGCATGTGTAATTGAATTATGAATGTTTAGCAAGATGGTTAAACTAGTTGATTTATTAATTAAGCTCAAGGAGTTAGAGGAGGAGAATCGAGCAAAGGCAAAGAAAAGATCATCGAGTAGCCGAGTTGGAACCATCTTACCCAACACAAGTAAGTCATTAAGCATGTAGTTGGTATTATTTCAAATGGTCATAATGTTTATGTATTGATGCTGAATGGAATGAATAAATATACATATATATATATGCATGTACGTATGTGATGATGAAATTGTTGAATGAAAGAAAAGAGGTAAGATGTACTGAGTTGTTGATCTCGGCACTAAACGTGCGGGTATAACCATTTATGACTATGAGATTGGCGCTAAGTGCGCGGGATTAAATTGTACAGCACTAAGTGTGCGATTTGACTATGTTGCACTAAGTGTGCGAAATGAATATGATGCACTAAGTGTGCGAATTGACCATGCGGCACTAAGTGTGCGAGTTTGACTATGTAGCACTAAGTGTGCGATTTGATTACGTAGCACTAAGTGTGCGAGTTGATTATATAGCACTGAGTGTGCGGACTCAATATACATTCGTGAATCATTATGGACACTATGTGTGCGACACTATTGAGTCGATCGCGGACAGCGAATCGGGTAAGTGTCTTGAGTACATGGCTAATAGGTGCTATGCTTATACTTGGTGTTGAGCTCGGTAAGTTTGAACCTATGTGACAAATATACTTGAAGTCACGTACATAAAATTTATCGTAGGATGGGTGAAAGGCCGTTTAGTCGTTTGATTGTAACGAAAATAAATTGATTTATGAAAATGCTTCAATGTCCTATTGATGAGTATATGGAATGTGAATGCATGAATTGATATGAAATTGAATCGATAGGTTGGAGGAACTATGGTATGGTTCGGTATGGATGGAGTAAATTGTCTCGTTCCATTTTGTTTCCTCTTGTGATAATGTTATTGATGGATGGTAGTGCATTGCTTATGACTTACTGAGTTATAAACTCACTCGGTGTTTCCTTGTCACCCATTATAGGTTGCTTGGACTCATCTATTTTTTTTTTGCGGGGTCAGGCCGTCATCGCAGCCATCACACCGGATAGCAAGTTTTGGTACTTTCTTCTTAGTTGGCTTAGAAGAACATTTTGGCATGTATAAGCTATTACGTTGTGTTTGAACTTTGGCATGTAAACTTTAAGCCATGCGAAAATGGCACGAATGTTCGATTGAGTTGGATCAAGGGTAGGCATGAAATGGACCTAGTTACTTTCGTAACAGATGCTGGCAGCAGCAGTGTCATGAGATTGAAAAATCACTAAAAATAGTAGGAGTGGAATTAATTGATGAATAAATTATTTAATCGAAGCTCGATGAGTCTGTTTTCATGAGGAAGTAACGAAAAGATCATATGGGCAGTATATTAAGAGATAATCATATTTTTGTGGGACAGGGCCAGAACGGTTTCTGGATTCCCTGCTCCGACTTTGGAAATTCATTATAAATTAACCAGAGATAATTAGGGGTCGTACCATATATGTACAGATTCCTCTCTGAGTCTAGTTTTCATAGAAACAAACGACATCAGTATTGAAGCCCCGTGCAGGGAGATATCCAAGTCGTAATGGGCAAAGGTCAGTGTAGTCGACCCCTGCAACATGGGAGACTTTGACTAATAAACTGTACTAATTGGCCCGACCAAAAATTCTAGAAAAAAATACATAGATGGGCACATGAGTCTAGTTTCTGGGAAAAATTACGAAACTGATTTTCGAGTTACGAAAATCAAGATATGATTTTTAAAACGACTAGTACACAGATTGGGCAGTGTCTGGAAAATAAACTTTATAAGGGGTTAAAGTCAGTTAACACCTCGTGTTCGACTCCGGTGTCGGTTTCAGGTTCGGGGTGTTACACTAATTGTGATGTGATCCGGCTCGGTTGATTGAGTCGATTCACTTGATTGCCCGATCGTCGGCGAGAAGTTTGTTCGATTTTGTAGATAGATGGAGTTAGATGATTTTTTATAGCGGAAGTTGAGAAAATGGGTTCAAAAGATGGTTTGGATAGATGTTTGATAGGCTCGGTGAGATAAAGAAATATTGTTTATAATTTAATAGTTAAAATGGAATGGAAAAATAGAACTCAAGCGAAGAACGATTCAATACTATATGAAGTATTGCCCCGGGACTTATATTGCTTAAGGTGGGTTTAATGGATTGTCGAAGATGGACCTTGACCCGTTACCTATAGAAAGGTAGGAACCAAAGGTATAAAAAGGTGGATGAACGCCACACCAGGATGGTGATAAGTTCAAGAAGTCGGGTTGACGCCACTAGCGAGCTAGATAAGTCAGAACGAGACTCGTACGAAATAGGATAGGAGGAAACCTCACAATCAAGTTTTCAATAATCAAATTCTGTAACCTTTTACAATAAACAAAATAAACTATTTATAGGCTCTCTAATGCCTATTAAAATTCAGCTACTAAGGTGTTCACACAACAATTAAAAATGTTCACACTTCAAGCATTAAATCTCTGTTCATGGATAGTGTAAGTTCATGCATGGTTGAATAATCATGTTTCTTCCCAAAACCCGTTCATGCATGCTTAACAAATAAGAAAGCTTCCTTGTTCCATGAATGTGCATCTTCAATTCATATCCAACCCCTCTTGGATGAATGCTAGGTGCATGGGTCATGCATCTCTCTTAATTAAAACTTTAATGATGGGCTGGTTCATGAATGGAAGCATGTACCTTGTAAATTCGTTCTCCCCTTTGTACATGCACATTATACATTCAATGTGATGAATTAGGGTAATATTCCCTCCCTTTGGACGTTCATGAATCCACCCATACACATGTATAGGAGCTGATTGGTCAAATTGAGGTGTGAATGGCTTAGATGCTGCCTTGGGAATACGATCAGCCAAGCTTGTGCTTTAAGTTGCTGGACACCTTTTGGCCAAATAGGTGCCTTGGGGAGCCAAATGGATCAGCCACCATTCATTGAAAGAGGCCTTACATGCACCGTCCCATACATTGAACCTATCATGCATGAACCTTGTTTAATTACTCTCCAAATTCAACTCACCTACAAAAACACATGAACCAAAATTAAATCACATAAAATTCAGCTGAACAAACATTAATATAATTTAGACACACTAATTAAACATAAATTAAATTAGACAAATTTAATAAAGTCTTAACAAGACATATTAAATTCGGCCAAGACACATTTAAAACATGTAATAAGTCAAAACATAATTATGAGCTGTAGTAATTTAAGCTAAATTAATAAATTACTTAATTTATTCAGACATTAAAATAAATGAGTTGAAATAAACTTAAGCCAAGCTCAAACGAGCTAAAGTAAGCTAAATTGAGCTCAAACGAGCTAAATTAAGCTCATGTGAGCTAAATCGAGCTGGGAAAAACTAAGATTGAGCTTGTTGAGCTGAGATTGAGCTTCATCTTGCACTTGGGGCCCTCGTGTTTAGGCCAATCATGATAGCAACGAGTGGTGCCACAACATGATGCGATTGAGATCACATCATACCCTCCCTCTTGAAGACTATTTGTCCTCAAATCGGGCCACTTGCTAGCGAAAAATTTTTCGAGATCACAAGCCCTTTTGTTCATGATCCGAAAAGTATTGTTTTTAAAACTCCAGGAACCACAAATGGTTTGAAAAGAAAATGATTTAGTTCCATGCCCTCCCTCTTTAGGAGGAAACCATTCCAAAGTGTCACCTACATAGAAATGGAACGAATTAGTGACACTAAAATTTATAAACTCAAACGATCTTTTCAGAATCTTATTCAAAATTAGAATGCATAATCCAATGCCGGGATCAAATGTAGAAGTGGATCTTACCTGTTCACAATGGTTTTCCATACTTGGTAATAAAGGATGCATCAGAATCAAATCAAATTTATAATCAAAATTTATCAAGGAGTCCTCCAAATGATCATGTAATCTAAGTTCCACTCGATCAATCTTACTTAAACATGCAGAATTTATATAGCAAGGCAGATTTGAGACACCATCTTCAAATTCAAATGCACTAACCATTTTACATGCCATCGTCTTATCACATATTTGGATCAAAAGAAAATTAAACAAGCATGCCTTTAAACATTCATATGTCTTGATTCTGTTAAACAAAAATAAACAACATTCTCTACAATCAAAAATTTGATTTTGTCTTAACAAGCCAACAAGATTCACACGTCTCGTTTTCAAACTTAGTGACAAAGCATCATACAAGCAACGATTGTTTACTTGGTCATTCAAACAAAATTTACAATGCTTGCCTTCTCTCAAAGATGAACCAGAATAGCGAACTCCAGGGTTGAACACACGATATTGTTCACTCGTTCCAAAATGCAGTGTGAATTTCTTAATTACCAACAATTCACACAAGTGGAACAAAAAGAATTTGAGCATGCATATGTTCAAACATTCATACATCGTAAATCTCATTCGAATAGACTTGTTCAAACATGGGGAATTTACGCAAAAAAATAGAAAATTCAAATTATCACCACACACAAGTAGACTAGGCGTTTCACATGCCAACTTTTTATCACAAGAGTTCAAAATTTGTTTGTGCGGATTTATTCGTACTTCAGTAAAATTCTTGCCAATACCATACTCATCAATAGGAAAACACTTCTTACCACTATGGAAGGTGTAATCACCATCATTCAGAATATGATAATCAAACAAATCAAACTTTGTATGTGAATAATCTTTATCGCACACTATCACACTTTGTTCATGCTGATCTAATCGAACGCCTTCAATAAAATTGCCAGCAACAAACTTATCATAGAAAAAACTTTTCAAAGCACTGGTTGAAACAAAATCATAAATAATAGATTAACGAAAATTAACCAATTCAATGGGGAAAACAATTTCGCAAAAACAATTTTCAGCAATCTTGTCATAAACATGTGAGTAAATGAGTTGAAACTCGCTCAACAAGGAACCCTTACCTTGCTTACCATTGGAAATGTGACAATCATTTTTATCTTCCAACTTACCTCTTTCAATCAATTGAAAACGTCTCTCGGTAGAAAGGTAATGAAGTTGGAACCAATCCGTGGATGGAATCTTGCAAACCTGAAACAAAGAAAAATCACAAGGTAATTTCGAAAGGGGGTTAGCAAAAAAATTCCTCTCTTTTTGTGATTACTCACTTCACTCGTTTCTTTTACAGACTCTCTTTCTTTTTCACTTGATTTCTTTTCAAGCTCTCCTTCAATTTCTTTTTTCGCTTTTTCTTTTTCAATTTTTTTTCATTCTCAATTTCTTTTTCAAATTTCTTTTCTTCATTTTCTTTTTCTCTCACTTTTTCAATTTCTTTTTCTTTTGCAATTTCTTTTTCTTTTTCGTTTTCTTTTTGTTTTCTTTCAATTTCTTTTTCAATCTCTTTCTACTTTTCTCGCTCAATGGATTGCTTTATTTTGAATTGGTCTTCTTGCAGTTGTTCCGGTGTGAGCGGCGCTAAAGTGATTTTCCTTCCTTGATGCTTGAAGGAATACCTATTGGTACGTTCATCGTGAATGACCTTGCGATCCGATTGCCATGGTTCTCCTAGCAACAAATGGCAGACTTGAATAGGCACAACATCACAAAGGACTTCGTCTTGGTATCTTCTGATGGAAAATGCAACACGCACTTGTTGAGTAACTTCAAATTTGCCTTCAACACCAAGTCCTTGCAGTTGATAGGGTCGTGGATGCTTGGTAGTGGCCAAGCCAAGTTTTTTTACCATTCGAATACTAGCCATGTTTGACCTACTTCCACCATCAATAATGAGGCAACAAACTTTATCGTGGACACGACAACGCGTGTGAAACTTATCTTCACATTGTGGTTTATTTTCCAATCTTTGAAGGATTGCACTAATCTTGATGTCAACGATAGTAGATGTCAAATCTTCTTTATCTTTGTCGAATTGTCAAAATTTAGATCGCATTATCCTTTGCATTTCTTGTCTCCACATTTGGAATTCAAATTCAGAAAATTCTTCAGACATGCTTCAACAAAATATTAGAAAACAAAAGTTAAATTAGAAAGAAAAATAATTCTCACCACAAATCTCTCAAGTTCGCTCAAAAAGAAAAATTCACTCACTCGTGTTTGAACTCTCTTTTAGGCTTTTTTTTTCAAATGAACTCACGCTCTCTTGCCTTTTACCACTCGACCTCGTCTCACAAATTCGTAATTCGTCTCGATAGACTTAATTTACTGCTTGAGGGTCGGTTTCAAAATGGATTACAAGGGATAATGTCGGGTGTAGGGTAGGCTGAATAAAGAAGAAAATTGGTTTAAAGTGTGGCGTTGGGATGGGTAAATAATGGTAGGAAGGGAAACTTGATGATCGGAGTAATAAGTGATAATGATAAAAACTCGCAAGACTTTTCACTTTTTTTTCTTCTTTTTTTAACTCGATTTTTTTGTCACTTCTTTTTTTCCTTTTTTTCGATTTTTTTGAATTTTTTTGAATTTCTTCTCTTTTTTTTAAATCCAATACAATAGTAAACAAAATACAAGGAAGAGAAAAAAAATTAAATTCCAACTCAAATTTTTTTTTGATTTTTTTTGACTTTTTTTTACATTACGAATCTACTCCGAGCTTGATACGAATGTTGGCATTCCTCATTTTAGTAGCTCTGATACCAAATGATGTGATCTGGCTTGGTTGATTGAGTCGATTCACTTGATTGCCCGATCGTCGGCGAGAAGTTTGTTCGATTTTGTAGATAGATGGAGTTAGATGATTTTTTATAGCGGAAGTTGAGAAAATGGGTTCAAAAGATGGTTTGGATAGATGTTTGATAGGCTCGGTGAGATAAAGAAATATTGTTTATAATTTAATAGTTAAAATGGAATGGAAAAATAGAACTCAAGCGAAGAACGATTCAATACTATGTGAAGTATTGCCCCGGGACTCATATTGCTTAAGGTGGGTTTAATGGATTGTCGAAGATGGACCTTGACCCGTTACCTATAGAAAGGTAGGAACCAAAGGTATAAAAAGGTGGATGAACGCCACACCAGGATGGTGATAAGTTCAAGAAGTCGGGTTGACGCCACTAGCGAGCTGGATAAGTCAGAACGAGACTCGTACAAAATAGGATAGGAGGAAACCTCACAATCAAGTTTTCAATAATCAAATTCTGTAACCTTTTACAATAAACAAAATAAACTATTTATAGGCTCTCTAATGCCTATTAAAATTCAGCTACTAAGGTGTTCACACAACAATTAAAAATGTTCACACTTCAAGCATTAAATCTCTGTTCATGGATAGTGTAAGTTCATGCATGGTTGAATAATCATGTTTCTTCCCAAAACCCGTTCATGCATGCTTAACCAATAAGAAAGCTTCCTTGTTCCATGAATGTGCATCTTCAATTCATATCCAACCCCTCTTGGACGAATGCTAGGTGCATGGGTCATGCATCTCTCTTAATTAAAACTTTAATGATGGGCTGGTTCATGAATGGAAGCATGTACCTTGTAAATTCGTTCTCCCCTTTGTACATGCACATTATACATTCAATGTGATGAATTAAGGTAATATTCCCTCCCTTTGGACATTCATGAATCCACCCATACACATGTATAGGAGCTGATTGGTCAAATTGAGGTGTGAATGGCTTAGATGCTGCCTTGGGAATACGATCGGCCAAGCTTGTGCTTTAAGTTGCTGGACACCTTTTGGCCAAATAGGTGCCTTGGGGAGCCAAATGGATCAGCCACCATTCATTGAAAGAGGCCTTACATGCACCGTCCCATACATTGAACCTATCATGCATGAACCTTGTTTAATTACTCTCCAAATTCAACTCACCTACAAAAACACATGAACCAAAAATTAAATCACATAAAATTCAGCTGAACAAACATTAATATAATTTAGACACACTAATTAAACATAAATTAAATTAGACAAATTTAATAAAGTCTTAACAAGATATATTAAATTCGGCCAAGACACATTTAAAACATGTAATAAGTCAAAACATAATTATGAGCTGTAGTAATTTAAGCTAAATTAATAAATTACTTAATTTATTCAGACATTAAAGTAAATGAGTTGAAATAAACTTAAGCCAAGCTCAAACGAGCTAAAGTAAGCTAAATTGAGCTCAAACGAGCTAAATTAAGCTCATGTGAGCTAAATCGAGCTGGGAAAAACTAAGATTGAGCTTGTTGAGCTGAGATTGAGCTTCATCTTGCACTTGGGGCCCTCGTGTTTAGGCCAATCATGATAGCAACGAGTGGTGCCACAACATGATGCGATTGAGATCACATCAAATTGGTTGATATAAACTCTGATAAAGAACTCACAAGATTGAATTCGACCTCATTGAGAATTTGATTTTTTCTTTTTGAGTGATTAACGGTGAGGTTTGATAACTTTTATTTTTGAGTGTTGAGTGTTTTGCAGGTTTTAAAAAAAATGTCTACAGGTGATAATAATAGTGACATATTTAAAAAATTCCAACAACAGTTGGATGAACAGGCTGCTGCTCTTCGAGCTTTGACTGCTACCATCAATGAGGTGCAATTGAATCAAGAACCTCAATATCGAGATCCAATCAAAGAAGATAGGGATAACCAACCCAAGAGGCGCGGCCCTCGACGTGTCAATAGAATGGATGATGATTTTCATGATCGTGGGCAACCTTCTTTGGCAAAACCGAAATTCACAATTCCCCAATTTCGTGGTAAGAATGATCCTGACGCTTATTGTGAATGGGAATCTAAGATTGAACTTATGTTTCGGTATTATAAATGTCCAGATGATGAAAAGGTAGCGTTAGCAACACTGGAATTTTCTGATTATGCATTAAGTTGGTGGACTCAACTTGGGGTAAACCGCTATCGGAATTATGAAGGTGAGATTTCGACATGGAATGAGTTGAAACAGATTATGCGTAAAAGGTTTATTCCACCTCACTACTATAGAGAAATTAAAACAAAGCTGAGAAGACTTATCCAAGGTAGTAGGACAGTGGATGAATATTTTAAAGAGATGGAGATGCTCATTCAGAGAGCTGATGTGGAGGAGGATGAAGAAACAACTATGGTTCGATTTATTGATGGTTTGAACAGGCCGATAGCTAATACATTGAGGCTACAAACTTACATTGATTTGGAAGAAGCAGTTCATAAAGCCATTGAGATCGAGCAACAACTAAAGGAACAAAGGTTTGGTTCCTTCTCGACTTCGCAATATTACCGAGGTAACAATTCCAATTCTGATTTTAAGAGCTCAAAATCACCTTTCGTTACTAACAAGCCTTCTTTGAGTAATGGAAGCAAGCAATCAGATTAGAAAAAAGGGGCTCCTGTTAAAACGCAAACACCTTCTAAGCAGCCCAATTTAGGAGATTCGAGTGCGAAGAGGACTCGTGAGATTGAGTGCTTTAAGTGCAAAGGGCGTGGTCATTATAGTAGGGAATGCCCTAACACGAGATTACTTCTTCTGAAAGATAATGGTGAGTACACTTCCGACTCTGATAAAACAGATCCAGATATGCCAGAACTTGTGGATGACAGTGATAATGGCGAAGAGTTGGTCGAACCACCAAAAGAAGGGGACTTTGCTAATTTCCATTGCTTTGTAGTTCGCCGAACCCCTAACATTCAGATGAAAGATGATGAGAGCCAAAGGACCAATATTTTCCATTCTCGGTGTTTTATTAAAGGTAACTTATGTTCACTCATTATTGATAGTGGGAGTTGCTCGAATGTAGTGAGTAGTTATTTGGTGGATTCTTTAAAGTTGCCTTGTACCAAACACCCTAAGCCATATCACCTTCAGTGGCTTAATGAATGTTCCGAAGTTAAAGTTACGAAACAGTCCTTGGTCACTTTTAAACTCGGCAATTATGAGGATGACGTATGGTGTGATGTAGTCCCCATGCATGCAGCACACTTGCTCCTTGGACGACCTTGGCAATTTCATCGCGATGTTACACACCAAGGTAAACTTAATCGATACTCCCTTGTATTTAAAGGCAAGAAATTCACTTTTGCTCCTTTAAATCCTACTGATGTATATAAAGATCAATTGAGGATGATAAAATTTTGTGAGGGGGTAAGGGAGAAAGAGCAAGTACAAAAGACAGAGAGAAAAGAGGCTAATAGTAGTGGAAAAAGTCAAAATTTAAAAAGCCCAAAGGTGAGTGAATCCTCTAGTGGTAAAATGAGCGGAAAAAATCTTTTGGCAACAAAAAAGATGTGAAGAGAGCCCTACTTAATAAACAGCCTTGTATCCTTGTGAGGTTTAGGCAAAATTATTTATCTTTATCTAACATTAACGAAAATTTGCCTAGTGTGTTTCAATCTCTTTTGCAGGATTATGAGGATGTTTTTAGTGAGGCCCCTAAAGGTTTACCACCTTTACGAGGGATACAACATCAAATTGACTTAGTACCCGGAGCTTCAATCCCAAATCGACCAGCCTATAGATGCAATCCCGAGAGACAAAGGAATTGCAAAGGCAAGTTGAGGAATTACTAGACAAAGGGTACATTCGTGAGAGCCTAAGTCCTTGTCTGTTCCTGTCTTATTGGTGCCAAAGAAAGATGGTACGTTTCGTATGTGTGTTGATTGTCGCCCAATCAACAAGATAACGGTAAAGTATCGACACCCAATCCCTAGACTTGATGACATGCTTGATGAATTACATGGTTCAATAATATTTCCAAAAATTGATTTAAAAAGCGGTTATCATCAAATTCGAATGAGGGAAGAGGATGAATGGAAAATAGCCTTTAAAACAAAATTTGGATTGTATGAATGGTTAGTTATGCCTTTCGACCTTACTAATGCACCTAGTACATTTATGAGATTAATGAATCATGTTTTGAGGCTACATTTGGGTAAATTTGTAGTAGTTTACTTTGATGATATTTTAATTTACTCAAAGTCATTAGATGATCATGTTTTCCATGTTCGAACCGTTTTGGATATTCTACGAACTGAAAGATTATTTGCCAACCTTGATAAATGCACATTTTGTTGTGATAAACTAATATTCTTAGGTTTCATAGTTAGTGCTCAAGGTATTCATGTCGACGAGGACAAAGTTAAGGCAATTAAGGAGTGGCCGACTCCTAAATCGGTAACTGAGGTGAGATCTTTCCATGGTTTAGCCAGTTTTTATAGACGATTTGTGAAAGATTTCTCTACTATTGCTGCCCCATTGACTGAAGTTATAAAGAAATCAGTGGGTTTCAAATGGGGTGACACCCAAGAAAAAGCTTTTCAAACTCTAAAAGCTAAGTTATGTTCTGCTCCTTTGCTTAAATTACCTGATTTTGCTAAAACTTTTGAACTTGAGTGTGATGCTTCAGGAATTGGAATCAGCACCGTTTTAATGCAAGATAAGCAACCTATTGCTTATTTTAGTGAGAAATTGAACGGTGCACAGTTAAATTACTCGACTTATGACAAAGACCTATTGGCATTAGTTCGTGCACTTCAAGTATGGCAACATTATTTGCTGCCTAATGAGTTTGTCATACATACAGATCATGAGTCTCTTAAATGGTTAAAGGGACAAGGTCAGTTGAGTAAAAGACATGCCCGATGGGTAGAATTCATTGAAACATTCCCTTATGTGATTCAATATAAAACAGGTAAAGATAATGTAGTCGCAGATGCTTTGTCTAGACGATATACTTTAATAACTACATTGAATGCTAAAGTCTTAGGGTTTGAACATATTAAAGAGTTATATGATGATGATACTGATTTCAGCCATATCTATAAGAATTGTGGACATACTGCTTTTGAAAAATTTTATCTTGTAGATGGCTTTCTTTTTCGTTTAAACAGGTTATGCATACCAAAAGTGTTCCATGAGAGAATTGTTGATTCATGAAGCCCATAGTGGGGGATTAATGGGACATTTTGGAGTGGCCAAAGCACTAGACATATTGCAAGAACACTTCCATTGGCCACATATGAAGAAGGATGTGGAAAAGGTATGTTCCAAGTGCATTACATGCAAACAAGCAAAATCTAAGGTAATGCCTCATGGCCTTTACACTCCTCTATCGATTCCTACTTCACCTTGGGTAGATTTATCCATGGATTTTATTTTAGGTTTGCCTCGAACAAAAAAAGGAAGAGATAGTATATTTGTTGTTGTTGACAGGTTTTCAAAGATGTCACATTTTATTCCTTGTCACAAAACAGATGATGCTACACATGTGGCAGACTTATTCTTTAAAGAAGTGGTAAGACTTCATGGCATCCCTAAAACAATTATTTCTGATAGAGATGTCAAATTCCTTAGCCACTTTTGGAAGGTATTGTGGGGTAAGCTTGGTACTAAATTGCTTTATTCTACTACATGTCACCCCCAAACTGATGGTCAAACTGAAGTAGTTAATCGAATCTTAGGGACTTTATTACGAGCTGTTGTGGGAAAGAACATTCGAAATTGGGAAGAATGCCTACCATTTGTTGAATTTGCATATAATAGATCTATTCATTCTACAACTGGTTATTCCCCATTTGAACTTGTTTATGGTTTTAACCCACTAACAGTACTTGATCTTGCGCCATTACCTCTTGAACACGTTATGAATTTAGATGGCGAACAGAAAGCTGAGTTGGTGAAATCCTTACATGAGAAGGCTAGACAGCGAATAGCCAAAACAAATGACGCCAACACCAACAAAGCAAACAAAGGGCTCAAACGGGTTGTACTAGAACCCGGAGATTGGGTTTGGGTCCATTTGAGGAAAGAACGATTTCCTACAAAAAGGAAGACTAAGTTGGACCCAAGGGGCGATGGGCCTTTCCAAGTACTCGAGCGGATCAACGATAATACCTATAAAATTGATCTACCTGGTGAGTACAATGTAAGTTCTACTTTTAATGTGGCTGACTTGTCCCCATTTGATTTTTTAGATTCGAGGACGAATCTTTTTGAGGAAGGGGGAATGATACGAGTCATAAAGGCCCAATCCAAGTTCAAGAACGTGATGGGCTCAAATTGCCACAAGGCCCAATAACGAGATCAAAGGCCCGACAAATGCGGTCCAAACTAAATGGGACCATTCAAGAGCTTGTTAGCAAGGCCTTAGATGCATACACGAGAGAACAAGAAAATCAAGATTCACTTTCTTGTTTTCAAGAAAATCAAGAAATCGAATCTTGGCCCAATTTTGCTGTTCGAAGAGATTTCAAGAATCAAGAAAATCAAGATTTCAAATCTTGGAAATCTTGGTCCAAGAAACCAAATCTTGTAGCCAAAACGCATTGGATCTCCATTACGAGCGTCAACGACCCAATTTTGGTAGGAGATGGATCACGAGCCCAAATACTTGAAGGTGGGGCCCAATAACCAAAATCCAGCCCAATCAAGAAATTTCTTCATACTTAGTTGAAAATCAGGCCAAAATGTCAAAGGGCCCAATTTGTAAACATCTTACTTGTTTAATTTAATTTTTTAATCTTTAGGAGCATTACATGTAAAATTCGGCCCAAAACAGCCCATATAAGTGCATAGCCGAATTTACCTTGTTATTTTATTAATTAGGTTTAATTTTTTATTAGTTACTTGTGAGATTAGGATTTGTTGGAGGCCTATATAAGCATTGGCCAGCCACCCTGATACGAGTCACAAAAGCCCAAATTCTTGAAGGCGAGGCCCAATAAGCAAATTCCCAGCCCAATCAAGAAATCCATCCATACTTAGTTGAAAATCAGGCCAAATTGTCAAAGTGGCCCAAGTTGTAAAGTTTTATTTTTATTTATTTATTTATTTATTTACTTAGTTTAAATTTTTATGTCAATACTCAGTCCAAGAGTCCTAAATAAAATGACCTTTGACCAAATTTCCATATTAAAATAATTAGGAGTTTTTTTATTTTAGTTTTCTAATTAGATTAGGACTAGTTATAAGGCCTATTTAAAGGCATGGCTATCCACCTTGTTAAACACTTATCATTATTATTAAAATTTCAGATTTGTTGAGAGCAGAATTTTCTTTGAGTTTTCTCCAAGATTTCTCTCTTGAGTTTTCTTTAGAAGTTGTTTTAACAATCTTGTGATTGTGGGAGCCATCTTCAACCTTCTTCTTGCCATTGATATTCTTTGGAGGGGAGATTAGAGCCGTTTGAAGAGATTTGTGAAATCTTTCGGGATTTCAAGGATCTTTAGGACTTATCCTTTAATTCTTGCTGTTTTTGATTTCTTTCTTTACTTTTCTTTGCTTATACTTGTGTCGATTTCTCATCTAATATTTTGTTGTTCTTGTTTGTTTTCCAGCATTGATTAAACTCAAGATCTCATCGTTTAAGTTGTTCTCCTATTGGCAGCACCCATTCGAACCCAAAAATCCCCAATTCCTAGGGTTTGGCCGATTGGATTGATGTGATCCGGCCCAGATTAATTGAGTCGTTTCATGTAATTGCCCGATCGTCGACGAGGAATAGTTGAGTTATCGAAAATAGGATGAAATAAGGCTAAAGATGCGGAAGCTTTCAAATGGTTTTAAAAGGTTGGCTAAGGTGATGGTAAATTTATAAGGGTATTAGGCTCGATTTAAGGATAAAAATAAGAAAAATGGAAGTTGATAAATGAAGGCTCGGTTTTGTAAAAAGATATTATAGTTGGGTAAAATCTAGGATAGTCGGTGGAATGGATAAATGAGCTTAAACACCAGAAACGATTCAACACTAAAAAGTGTCACCCCGATTTCTATTCAGTTCAAGGTGAGATTACGGAATTGTAGAAGGGTTGAACGCCACACCAAAGCAAGGTGATAAGTTCAAAAGAGAATGATAGACGCCACTAGCACGCTAGATAAGTCAAATCGAAACTCGTACGAATTTAGAGAGGAGAAAACTCACTCTTTGAACAAAGTTCATTCAAATGATCAAAAGTCAAAAGTCCTTTACAAATGAAATCAACAAACTATTTATACTAGTTTCTTATGCTAACCGAATAGTCCATTCATGAACTTAATGATTAAGTAATGAACCTAAATTAAGACATGAACCTTCTAGAAAAATGACCAATGGTGTCCTTGTCCATGTTCGGCCGAATGGGAGATGAATGGGCAGCTTCATGTATGAGCAAACTTTGGAAGCCAATGGGATTGTCTAGGTTCGGCCATGGGATGCATGAAACTCCCAAAGGGTGTCTCTTGGCCGAATAGGTGCTTAGGAAACTCCAAGGGTCCTCCCACATGCATCGATTGTACATGGAACTTGGAAGGGGCCTTGAACCTAGCCATACATGCACTTGCATTGATTACCCCCCATTCATGCATGTGTGCCGTCCAAGGAAGATGCACCTTTCAATATGCATTAACCTTCCATGTACATGAATGTATGTCCTCCAAACATTGAACCGGTCCATGCATGTATCCTCCCATTCAATTAACTTTCCCATGGACCTTGCATTAAATGCCATGAATGTATCTTCCAAATTTGGCTAACCTACAAAAGTAAATAACATAATTAAATAACAAACAACTATTCATATAATTATAATTTAAAATAATAACTAAATAACTTAGTATCACTAACTAAATTTGAACACAATAATTATAAGTCAACTTATAATAAATTCAGCTAGCTCAAAAATAGTCAAAACACTTAATGAGTTGAAATTGAGCTAGGGGTTTTCGGCATGAGCTGTAGCAAACTTAATTATAAACTAAATTAAGACTTAGTTTATTGAAAGAAAGAAAGAAGGAGCTGAAAGTAAGCTCGGTTGAGCTCAAACGAGCTGAAACAAGCTCAAATGAGCTGAGTTGAGCTGGACGGTGCTCGAGGAGCTAGAAATGAGCTAGGATCAGCTTGCCAACAATGCACGGGTCCTTTGGATAGTTGCTTCAAGCTGATTTTGTGAGCTTTGGCCCTTGTTTCGAACCAAGGTTTTGCATTAGAAGCTAAAATAGCTTCTAGGAAATGTTTAGCATAAGATTGAGTTATAGGTCCTTTAGGCAGCTCGTTTAGATCTTGGTTTGCACTCGAGGATGCCCCAGGCGTGCTCACATCATTCCCTCCCTCTTTAAAGCGATTTGTCCCCAAATCGGGCCATTTTCTCGAAAAAAAATTTTACATCGTCACCAGCCCTTTTGTCGATGGAATTGGCATAGTTGCTCCCAAAAACCTGCAAATCAGACTTGCCTTGAGTAGGACACAATTTATGTTTATACCCTCCCTCTTTAGGAGGGAACCACTTCGAAGTGTCACCTACACAAAAATTAAATAGATTAGTGACACCATGGTTTATAAGTTCAAAAGGTCTTCTTAAGATCTTATGCAAAAATTGAACAAATGAACCAATGCCGGGATCAAAAGTGAAAGTTGATTTTACCTTTCCGCAATGAGTTAAGAATTTCTTCATTGGAGATATACCAAAAACAAGAAGCATTCGGGAATTATAATTTTGGACAACAAAAATCCATGACTTAAAAACTTTGAACAATGATGTAGAGCCAAAGCTTCGATTTAGCGTTTGCAACTTGTCATAGTTCAACAACTTCGTTTTCAAATTTAAAGTCATAACATCAAGCAAGCACAAATGGTTCACACATCTATTCACACATAGCGATAAGATTCGGAAAAGATGAGAAGATTCAACATATTTATTCCAAACAAAATTAGAGTACTCACCTTTATTTATCAACAACTTAAGATAACTTGCTCCGGGCTTAAACACACGGTTTTGGTCATTCTTTGTTAAAAACAGCAAAGGCTTTTTCAAACATGAAAAATTTATACAACAAGGCAGATTTGAGACACCATCTTCAACTTTAAGTGCACTAACCATTTTACATGTCATCCTCGTATCAAACAAACAAATCAAAGACATGCATGTTTTCAAGCATTCATGCATCTCAAATCTCATACGTACATTCTTGTTTAGACAAAGTAGTTTCTCATAAAAGATCAATGAGTGCACATTTTTACTCAAATCAAGCAATGGAAAGGCTTATATGTTTTCTTATCTTGCAAATGCCGAATATTTATTATTTCAATAACAAACTCATCAGCATCACAATTTCCAAAAATATTATTATTCTTGCCATCATTCCACGCAAATATGATATTATCAATCAAAGAATGGCAAGTAACCACATCAAAATTTAGATCATTTTTAAAGGACAAATCATCAACAAGGTTTCCATCAACAATCGAATAAGGCAGAGGTGCTTTAAAATTTTCAACATTCATACCTTGCTCCTCTTTTGGCTTAGGCGAACTACGATCATTGAGAATGTTACCTTTTTCAACCAAGGTGAACCCTCTCTCTTTCGAAAGGTATTGAAGTTGTAAATTATCGTCACTCGGCCTTTTGGATACCTGAAAAGCAGAAACAGAACAAGAACAAATTTCATATGGATTAGTTGGAATGCTCCTCACTTTTTCTGGTTCATATGTCTCTTTTTCTCTCGTTTCTTTTTAATCTCAACTTCTTTTTTCTCTTTTCATTTCCTCTCTCGTTTTCAATTTTATTTTCGACCTCACTCTTTTTTTTGATTTCTTTTTCTTTTTCAATCTCTTTTTCTTTTCTTTCGATTTCTTTTTCTCGCTCGTACTCTTGTTGATGTGATCCGGCTCGGTTGATGGAGTCGAGTTCACTTAAGTTGCCCGATCGTCGACTAGAAGTATTGGTTGATGTCGAATGGAGATAACTTTATGGAGTTGTTTTAAACGGAAGTAATTAGAAGGGTTCAAAAATGGCTTGGTTTGGAGAATGGATGGTTCGATTTAACAAAGAAAATAAAGTTTAAGTAGATAGATAAAATGGAATGGAAATTGAACTCAAGCGAAGAACGATTCAATACCATGTAAAGTATTGCCCCGGGACTTATATTGCTTAAGGTGGGTTTAATGGAAGTCGAAGATGGACCTTGACCCGTTACCTATAGAGAGGTAGGAACCAAAGGTATAAAAAGGTGGATGAACGCCACACCAGGATGGTGATAAGTTCAAGAAGTCAGGTTGACGCCACTAGCGAGCTAGATAAGTCAGAACGAGACTCGTACGAAATAGGATAGGAGGAAACCTCACAATCAAGTTTTCAATAATCAAATTCTGTAACCTTTTACAATAAACAAAATAAACTATTTATAGGCTCTCTAATGCCTATTAAAATTCAGCTACTAATGTGTTCACACAACAACTAAAAATGTTCACACTTCAAGCATTAAATCTCTGTTCATGGATAGTGTAAGTTCATGCATGGTTGAATAATCATGTTTCTTCCCAAAACCCGTTCATGCATGCTTAACCAATAAGAAAGCTTCCTTGTTCCATGAATGTGCATCTTCAATTCATATCCAACCCCTCTTGGACGAATGCTAGGTGCATGGGTCATGCATCTCTCTTAATTAAAACTTTAATGATGGGTTGGTTCATGAATGGAAGCATGTACCTTGTAAATTCGTTCTCCCCTTTGTACATGCACATTATACATTCAATGTGATGAATTAAGGTAATATTCCCTCCCTTTGGACGTTCATGAATCCACCCATACATGTATAGGAGCTGATTGGTCAAATTGAGGTGTGAATGGCTTAGATGCTGCCTTGGGAATACGATCGGCCAAGCTTGTGCTTTAAGTTGCTGGACACCTTTTGGCCAAATAGGTGCCTTGGGGAGCCAAATGGATCAGCCACCATTCATTGAAAGAGGCCTTACATGCACCGTCCCATACATTGAACCTATCATGCATGAACCTTGTTTAATTACTCTCCAAATTCAACTCACCTACAAAAACACATGAACCAAAATTAAATCACATAAAATTCAGCTGAACAAACATTAATATAATTTAGACACACTAATTAAACATAAATTAAATTAGACAAATTTAATAAAGTCTTAACAAGACATATTAAATTCGGCCAAGACACATTTAAAACATGTAATAAGTCAAAACATAATTATGAGCTGTAGTAATTTAAGCTAAATTAATAAATTACTTAATTTATTCAGACATTAAAATAAATGAATTGAAATAAACTTAAGCCAAGCTCAAACGAGCTAAAGTAAGCTAAATTGAGCTCAAATGAGCTAAATTAAGCTCATGTGAGCTAAATCGAGCTGGGAAAAACTAAGATTGAGCTTGTTGAGCTGAGATTGAGCTTCATCTTGCACTTGGGGCCCTCGTGTTTAGGCCAATCATGATAGCAACGAGTGGTGCCACAACATGATGCGATTGAGATCACATCATACCCTCCCTCTTGAAGACGATTTGTCCTCAAATCGGGCCACTTGCTCGCGAAAATTTTTTCGAGATCACAAGCCCTTTTGTTCATGATCCGAAAAGTATTGTTTTTAAAACTCCAGGAACCACAAATGGTTTGAAAAGAAAATGATTTAGTTCCATGCCCTCCCTCTTTAGGAGGAAACCATTCCAAAGTGTCACCTACATAGAAATGAAATGAATTAGTGACACTAAAATTTATAAACTCAAACGATCTTTTCAGAATCTTATTCAAAATTAGAATGCATAATCCAATGCCGGGATCAAATGTAGAAGTGGATCTTACCTGTTCACAATGGTTTTCCATACTTGGTAATAAAGGATGCATCAGAATCAAATCAAATTTATAATCAAAATTTATCAAGGAGTCCTCCAAATGATCATGTAATCTAAGTTCCACTCGATCAATCTTACTTAAACATGCAGAATTTATATAGCAAGGCAGATTTGAGACACCATCTTCAAATTCAAATGCACTAACCATTTTACATGCCATCGTCTTATCACATATTCGGATCAAAAGAAAATTAAACAAGCATGCCTTTAAACATTCATATGTCTTGATTCTGTTAAACAAAAATAAACAACATTCTCCACAATCAAAAATTTGATTTTGTCTTAACAAGCCAACAAGATTCACACGTCTCGTTTTCAAACTTAGTGACAAAGCATCATACAAGCAACGATTGTTTACTTGGTCATTCAAACAAAATTTACAATGCTTGCCTTCTCTCAAAGATGAACCAGAATAGCGAACTCCAGGGTTGAACACACGATATTGTTCACTCGTTCCAAAATGCAGTGTGAATTTCTTAATTACCAACAATTCACACAAGTGGAACAAAAAGAATTTGAGCATGCATATGTTCAAACATTCATACATCGTAAATCTCATTCGAATAGACTTGTTCAAACATGGGGAATTTACGCAAAAAAATAGAAAATTCAAATTATCACCACACACAAGTAGACTAGGCGTTTCACATGCCAACTTTTTATCACAAGAGTTCAAAATTTGTTTGTGCGGATTTATTCGTACTTCAGTAAAATTCTTGCCAATACCATACTCATCAATAGGAAAACACTTCTTACCACTATGGAAGGTGTAATCACCATCATTCAGAATATGATAATCAAACAAATCGAACTTTGTATGTGAATAATCTTTATCGCACACTATCACACTTTGTTCATGCTGATCTAATCGAACGCCTTCAATAAAATTGCCAGCAACAAACTTATCATAGAAAAAACTTTTCAAAGCACTAGTTGAAACAAAATCATAAATAATAGATGAACGAAAATTAACCAATTCAATGGGGAAAACAATTTCGCAAAAATAATTTTCAGCAATCTTGTCATAAACATGTGAGTAAATGAGTTGAAACTCGCTCAATAAGGAACCCTTACCTTTCTTACCATTGGAAATGTGACAATCATTTTTATCTTCCAACTTACCTCTTTCAATCAATTGAAAACGTCTCTCGGTAGAAAGGTAATGAAGTTGGAACCAATCCGTGGATGGAATCTTGCAAACCTGAAACAAAGAAAAATCACAAGGTAATTTCGAAAGGGGGTTAGCAAAAAAATTCCTCTCTTTTTCGTGATTACTCACTTCACTCGTTTCTTTTATAGACTCTCTTTCTTTTTCACTTGATTTCTTTTCAAGCTCTCTTTCAATTTCTTTTTTCGCTTTTTCTTTTTCAATTTTCTTTTCTTCATTTTATTTTTCTCTCACTTTTTGATTTCTTTTTCTTTTGCAATTTCTTTTTCTTTTTCGTTTTCTTTTGTTTTCTTTCAATTTCTTTTTCAATCTCTTTCTCCTTTTCTCGCTCAATGGATTGCTTCATTTTGAATTGGTCTTCTTGCACTTGTTCCGGTGTGAGCGGCGCTAAAGTGATTTTCCTTCCTTGATGCTTGAAGGAATACCTATTGGTACGTTCATCGTGAATGACCTTGCGATCCGATTGCCATGGTTCTCCTAGCAACAAATGGCAGACTTGAATAGGCACAACATCACAAAGGACTTCGTCTTGGTATCTTCCGATGGAAAATGCAACACGCACTTGTTGAGTAACTTCAAATTTGCCTTCAACACCAAGTCCTTGCAGTTGATAGGGTCGTGGATGCTTGGTAGTGGCCAAGCCAAGTTTTTTTACCGTTCGAATACTAGCCATGTTTGACCTACTTCCACCATCAATAATGAGGCAACAAACTTTATCGTGGACACGGCAACGCGTGTGAAACATATCTTCACATTGTGGTTCATTTGCCAAACTTTGAAGGATTGCACTAATCTTGATGTCAACGATAGTAGATGTCAAATCTTCTTTATCTTTGTCGAATTGTCGAAATTCAAATCGCATTATCCTTTGCATTTCTTGTCTCCACATTTGGAATTCAAATTCAGAATTTTCTTCAGACATGCTTCAACAAAATATTAGAAAACAAAAGTTAAATTAGAAAGAAAAATAATTCTCACCACAAATCTCTCAAGTTCGCTCAAAAAGAAAAATTCACTCACTCGTGTTTGAACTCTCTTTTAGGCTTTTTTTTCGAATGAACTCACGCTCTCTTGCCTTTTACCACTCGACCTCGTCTCACAAATCCGTAATTCGTCTCGATAGACTTAATTTGCTGCTTGAGGGTCGGTTTCAAAATGGGTTACAAGGAATAATGCCGGGTGTAGGGTAGGCTGAATAAAGAAGAAAATTGGTTTAAAATGTGGCGTTGGGATGGTAAATAATGGTAGGAAGGGAAACTTGATGATCGGAGTAAATAAGAGAAGAAAATAAAAACTCGCAAGACTTTTCACTTTTTTTTTAAACTTGATTTTTTTTGCTCACCTTTTTTTTCTTTTCTTTTTTTTTGCTCGATTTTTTTTCACTTTTTTTTTGTATTTTTTTTTTCAATCAAATTTTTTTTTCGAATTTTTTTTGATTTTTTTGTTACTCCAATACAATAGTAAGCTAAATACAAGGGAAAAAAAATTAAATTACAACTCAATTTTTTTTTTTGATTTTTTTTTTCACGTTTTGAACCTACTTGCGGCCTTATTATGAACGTCGGCGCTCCTCGTTTTAGTAGCTCTGATACCAAATGATGTGATCCGGCTCGGTTGATGGAGTCGAGTTCACTTAAGTTGCCCGATCGTCGACGAGAAGTATTGGTTGATGTCGAATGGAGATAACTTTATGGAGTTGTTTTAAACGGAAGTAATTAGAAGGGTTCAAAATGGCTTGGTTTGGAGAATGGATGGTTCGATTTAACAAAGAAAATAAAGTTTAAGTAGATAGATAAAATGGAATGGAAATTGAACTCAAGAAGAACGATTCAATACCATGTAAAGTATTGCCCCGGGACTTATATTGCTTAAGGTGGGTTTAATGGAAGTCGAAGATGGACCTTGACCCGTTACCTATAGAGAGGTAGGAACCAAAGGTATAAAAAGGTGGATGAACGCCACACCAGGATGGTGATAAGTTCAAGAAGTCGGGTTGACGCCACTAGCGAGCTAGATAAGTCAGAACGAGACTCGTACGAAATAGGATAGGAGGAAACCTCACAATCAAGTTTTCAATATCAAATTCTGTAACCTTTTACAATAAACAAAATAAACTATTTATAGGCTCTCTAATGCCTATTAAAATTCAGCTACTAATGTGTTCACACAACAATTAAAAATGTTCACACTTCAAGCATTAAATCTCTGTTCATGGATAGTGTAAGTTCATGCATGGTTGAATAATCATGTTTCTTCCCAAAACCCGTTCATGCATGCTTAACCAATAAGAAAGCTTCCTTGTTCCATGAATGTGCATCTTCAATTCATATCCAACCCCTCTTGGACGAATGCTAGGTGCATGGGTCATGCATCTCTCTTAATTAAAACTTTAATGATGGGTTGGTTCATGAATGGAAGCATGTACCTTGTAAATTCGTTCTCCCCTTTGTACATGCACATTATACATTCAATGTGATGAATTAAGGTAATATTCCCTCCCTTTGGACGTTCATGAATCCACCCATACATGTATAGGAGCTGATTGGTCAAATTGAGGTGTGAATGGCTTAGATGCTGCCTTGGGAATACGATCGGCCAAGCTTGTGCTTTAAGTTGCTGGACACCTTTTGGCCAAATAGGTGCCTTGTGGAGCCAAATGGATCAGCCACCATTCATTGAAAGAGGCCTTACATGCACCGTCCCATACATTGAACCTATCATGCATGAACCTTGTTTAATTACTCTCCAAATTCAACTCACCTACAAAAACACATGAACCAAAATTAAATCACATAAAATTCAGCTGAACAAACATTAATATAATTTAGACACACTAATTAAACATAAATTAAATTAGACAAATTTAATAAAGTCTTAACAAGACATATTAAATTCGGCCAAGACACATTTAAAACATGTAATAAGTCAAAACATAATTATGAGCTGTAGTAATTTAAGCTAAATTAATAAATTACTTAATTTATTCAGACATTAAAATAAATGAATTGAAATAAACTTAAGCCAAGCTCAAACGAGCTAAAGTAAGCTAAATTGAGCTCAAACGAGCTAAATTAAGCTCATGTGAGCTAAATCGAGCTGAGAAAAACTAAGATTGAGCTTGTTGAGCTGAGATTGAGCTTCATCTTGCACTTGGGGCCCTCGTGTTTAGGCCAATCATGATAGCAACGAGTGGTGCCACAACATGATGCGATTGAGATCACATCACTTGTACAATCTCAATTTCTTTTTCGAATTCTTTCTCTTCATTTTCTTTTTCTCTCGCTTTTTCGATTTCATTACAATGTGCAGTCGACACGAAAGAATCAAAAATATAATCATTTGCCCCAAAGGAAGAGAAAATATTTTCATAGGCTTCTCGTCCATTTCTTCGGGAACAATCCTCCGGGAAGGACTTCTTTGAGTCATACGAGGAATAACTCGTCCTCTCTCGTTCATCATGTCGAAAAGTCGCAAGCTCTAAGCTCTCGCGTCTTGAATTCCTTGACGAATAGGAATCTCGATAAGAATCTCTTAGCGAGTAGTCTTTGGACGCGTATCGCCGTGATGATCTCGACTCCGTTTCTCAACTTGGTGGATTTTGTTTTCGCCTGGCTCTTTCCTCCACTCGATCCAATCGATCATGCAATTTATCAAAATTTGATTTCACCATTCTACGTATCTCTTGCTTCAAATATTAGAAATCTAATTCGGAAAATTCTTGTGACATGATTTTTTTTGCTAAAAAATGATTAAAATAAAATAGAAAGTAAATACCTCACCACAAAAATCTCACGTTTCACTCACAAAGAAAATTGGATAACACTCCACTCGTGTTTACACTTGTTTAATGGCTTTTGCTCGCTCTAATGTCTCACCACTCGTGCCTTTTTCTGCTCGTCTCACTCTCGTGAATTCGTATTTTGTTTCAAGAAGACTTATTGCGGCTTAAAGGGTCAGCTTCAAATGGGTTACAAGGGATAACGTCGGGTGTAGGGTAGGCTAAACAAAGAAAATAAAAATCAAAGTATGTGTGGCGTTTTGGGGGGTAGAGGGAATGGTAGAATGAATGGATGCTTGGAAGCAACAAGAAACAAAATAAAACTCACAAGACTTTTCACTTTTTTTTTATACTTCAAATTTTTTTTTTGAATTTTTTTTTGAAATTTTTTTTTCAAATTTCATCTTCTCTTTTTTTTTTGATTTTTTTTTCAATTATAATATGCTGAAATACAAAGGAAGAAGAGAAAAAAAATTACAACCTAATTTTTTTTTCACGTTACGAACCTACTCCGAGCTTGGTACGAACGTCGGCATTCCTCGTTTTAGTAGCTCTGATACCAAATAATGTGATCCGACCCGGATTAATTGAGTCGTTTCACGTAATTGCCCGATCGTCGACGAGGAATAGTTGAGTTATCGAAAATAGGATGAAATAAGGCTAAAGATGCGGAAGCTTTCAAATGGTTTTAAAAGGTTGGCTAAGGTGATGGTAAATTTATAAGGGTATTAGGCTCGATTTAAGGATAAAAATAAGAAAAATGGAAGTTGATAAATGAAGGCTCGGTTTTGTAAAAAGATATTATAGTTGGGTAAAATCTAGGATAGTCGGTGGAATAGATAAATAGCTTAAACACCAGAACCGATTCAACACTAAAAAGTGTCACCCCGATTTCTATTCGGTTCAAGGTGGGATTACAGAATTGTAGAAGGGTTGAACGCCACACCAAAGCAAGGTGATAAGTTCAAAAGAGAACGATAGACGCCACTAGCACGCTAGATAAGTCAAATCGAAACTCGTACGAATTTAGAGAGGAGAAAACTCACTCTTTGAACAAAGTTCATTCAAATGATCAAAAGTCAAAAGTCCTTTACAAATGAAATCAACAAACTATTTATACTAGTTTCTTATGCTAACTGAATAGTCCATTCATGAACTTAATGATTAAGTAATGAACCTAAATTAAGACATGAACCTTCTAGAAAAATGACCAATGGTGTCCTTGTCCATGTTCGGCCGAATGGGAGATGAATGGGCAGCTTCATGTATGAGCAAACTTTGGAAGCCAATGGGATTGTCTAGGTTCGGCCATGGGATGCATGAAACTCCCAAAGGGTGTCTCTTGGCCGAATAGGTGCTTAGGAAACTCCAAGGGTCCTCCCATATGCATCGATTGTACATGGAACTTGGAAGGGGCCTTGAACCTAGCCATACATGCACTTGCATTGATTACCCCCCATTCATGCATGTGTGCCGTCCAAGGAAGATGCACCTTTCAATATGCATTAACCTTCCATGTACATGAATGTATGTCCTCCAAACATTGAACCGGTCCATGCATGTATCCTCCCGTTCAATTAACTTTCCCATGGACCTTGCATTAAATGCCATGAATGTATCTTCCAAATTCGGCTAACCTACAAAAGTAAATAACATAATTAAATAACACACAACTATTCATATAATTATAATTTAAAATAATAACTAAATAACTTAATATCACTAACTAAATTTGAACACAATAATTATAAGTCAACTTATAATAAATTCAGCTAGCTCAAAAATAGTCAAAACACTTAATGAGTTGAAATTGAGCTAGGGGTTTTCGGCATGAGCTGTAGCAAACTTAATTATAAACTAAATTAAGACTTAGTTTATTGAAAGAAAGAAAGAAGGAGCTGAAAGTAAGCTCGGTTGAGCTCAAACGAGCTGAAACAAGCTCAAATGAGCTGAGTTGAGCTGGACGGTGCTCGAGGAGCTAGAAATGAGCTAGGATCAGCTTGCCAACAATGCACGGGTCCTTTGGATAGTTGCTTCAAGCTGATTTTGTGAGCTTTGGCCCTTGTTTCGAACCAAGGTTTTGCATTAGAAGCTAAAATAGCTTCTAGGAAATGTTTAGCATAAGATTGAGTTATAGGTCCTTTAGACAGCTCGTTTAGATCTTGGTTTGCACTCGAGGATGCCCCGGGCGTGCTCACATCATGGATTTCTTTCAATTTGGGAATCAATTGATTGCTGAGAAATTGGGCATTCTTGGTCGAATCAATTCCTTGGCAGATTCGCATCTTTTCTTTCTTCTCAATTTCGTTTGATTCATCGATTTTATTTCTTTTCTTCTTGCTGCTCTTTTAATTGAATTTGGGAATTTTAAATTCAAATCTGATTTGGTTTAATCTTAATCTTTGTTTTTGTTTTCAGATCTATTTGTCTAGGACCTTTCGTAGGAGTTTCCCGTGACTTGGCAACTCGATCTTGGTCCGCGCGCAACCCCGTATCATTTGGTATCAGATTTTGGGCGTTTTGGGTGTTCTTGATTGATTTCTAAACTGATCTCTATTTTTAAATTACAAACAGCAGTTTTACCCAGAAAAATTTTTGAAAAAAAATTCATTTGAGTGGGTAAACGTTTTCTGATTGATCTGAAATTTTAAATACATATTTTTGGCACTGTTATTGAATATAAAAAAATATTTCCCGCAAAAAAATAAGTCGAAAAAGTCAAAAAATTGAAAAAAGACGAAATCCAATAAAAAATTAAAAAAAATATTCAGCGGGTTGAATTTGGTGCCCAAATTTTCCAGATCAAAAATTCAGTATTTGAAGACATTCCAGATTTAATTTTGTGATTTTTTGAGATCGGGAACACCTCGAACAAAGTTGTCAAGTTACTCCGCAGTTTTTCGGGTTTTCTGTTTTCAACAATTTTTATTGATTCTTAGCTGTAGGTTTTCATTTGTTTGCTTTTTATTCTCCCTTTACAATATCTAACACCTTCTTGTTTTTTGTGTTAGTAGGATTTAAACGTGTACCCAATTCTTCCTCGGTGCAACACGAATCAATTGGTGTCTCGTCAGTTTTTGGCATCCTAGTGCAAATTAGGATTCTTTGGTAGTTTGGTTCACACTCTCTAATTGGTTGATATAAACTCTGATAAAGAACTCACAAGATTGAATTCGACCTCATTGAGAATTTGATTTTTCTTTTTGAGTGATTAATGGTGAGGTTTGCTAACTTTTATTTTTGAGTGTTGAGTGTTTATTTTTTACAGGTTTTGAAGATGTATAAAGGTGATAATAATGATGCACTTATGAAAGTCCAACAACAGTTAGACAGACATACTGCTGCAATCACACAAATAAATGCTACACTTCAAGCATTGAATACTACTTTGAATGAGGTACGAGTGAATCAAAAACATCAATATCGAAATCCAATTAAGGAAGATAGGGATAACCAGCCCCATAGGTGCAACCCTCAACGTGTCCCTAGAATGGATGATGATTGTCATGATCATGGACAATCATCTTTGGCAAAACCAAAGAGCGAGCAGCAACGAGAACATCTCTTTCATACTCGCTGCCACGTACAAGGTAAGCTTTGTAGAGTTATTATTGATGGTGAAAGTTGCTCGAACATAGCCAGCACGACGATGGTGGAAAAGCTTTGCTTAACCACTACCAAGCATCCACAACCTTATCAACTACAAGGGCTTAGCAACGAAGGCCAATTTAGGGTCACTCAACAAGTGCGCATCACTTTTTCTATCGGTAAGTATCAAGACGAAGTTTTGTGCGACGTAATGCCTATTCAAGTCTGCCATTTGTTGCTAGGAGAACCGTGGCAACTGGATCGAAAAGTCACTCACGATGGTCGTACCAATAGGTATTCTTTCAAGCATCAAGGAAAGAAACTCACCTTAGTGCCGCTCACTCTGGAACAAGTCCATGAGGACCAAATCAAACTGAAAAATTCTGTTAAAACAAGTGAGGAAAAAGAAAAAGAGAATGAAAAAGAGCAAAAAGAGATTGAGAGTGAAAAAGAAATTGAAGAAAGAAGAGAAAATGAATTAGAAAAAGAAACAAAAGAAAAAGACGTGGAAAGGGTAGTGAGGAATGTTTCCACTAACCAAGATATGAATTTTTCTTATGTTGCTACTTTTCAGGTTCCCGAAAGATCGAAAGATAACTTTCAACTTCAATACCTCTCAAATGAAAGACGCTTTCATACGATCAACTTAAGCAAAGATGAAATCACACTACATGATCCCGAAGGTAAGCGAGGTAAGGAAATTTTAGAAACCGAGTCCAATGCAGATTTGAAAATTATTGATAAAACTTTTGGTGACTTAGTTCTTAAAAGATCCCCTCATTTTGATCCGATTAATTGTTACTCTTCGATTGTGGTTGATAAAGTCATTACGAAAAGAAGCGTGATTTGTTATTCTCTTGATTTACCTTGTGTAAAATCCTTGAATTTGTCCAAATCTGTTTTGGAGAATAAGGTAACGAAATTTTCCAAATTTGTTTTCAATTTATATTCGTGCCTTAAACAGTTTATGTGGTTGTACATGAAGTTTGAGTTCCATTTGACAAACGTTAACTCAACAACGAAGATTCGACTACACTATGCCCCGATGAGCGAAGGTTTGTTTTAAATGAAAAAGGTAAAATCGACCCTTATTCTTCTGCTTATCGAGGTAAGATGCTTGAAACCTTTGAAACACTTTTGTACTCCTCGGATAGTGATAAAGATCGTGTTGATGAACACTTAGATCGAAACGTGCTTGACTGTCCTATTTTATTTATTGATGATCTATCTATTTTGATAGTTGATAAAAAGATTCTTGTTTTTGATAATGCATGTGTGAGTGAATCTATAGACCGTCGATTAATGCATGGTATGATTATGCAACTCTGTGAACCATGTGAATCTTTTCAAATACCTACTTGTGACGATTATGTTTACCATTTGATATATTACTCGCAATTTATTCATGGTTTGTGGGAACAATGTGAGACGACTGAATGCCTTAAAACATGTCCATCTTTGTTTCAAATATTTGACGAGGCAGTGGTGAGTAAATTAGATTGTTTGCATGGTAATCTGAATCTGTCCATTCACATGCGTTATACCTGTTCTATTATGCTTATGATTGGACTACAAGCTTATTTCTGATGTGATCTGGCCCGATTGATTGAGTCAGGTTCACTTAAGATGCCCGATCGTCGACGAGAAGCTCGTTCAAATTTGTAGATAGATGGAGTTTGAATGTTTTATAAGCGGAAGGTAGGCAAAATGGGTTCAAAGGATGGGTTTTGGTTTGATGAAAGATAGGTTCGGTTTAACAAAGAATTAAGTTACAAAGATGATAAATAGATGGAAATGGATAAAGAACTCAAACTTTAAGAATGATTCAATACTAAAAAGTATTGCCCCGAGTCTTATATTGCTTAAGGTGAATTTTGATGAAGGATAGAAGTGGATCGTGACCCGTTACCTATATGGAGGTAAGAACCAAAGGTATAGGAAGATGGTTGAACGCCACACCGATTCGGTGATAAGTTCAATGGAGTTCGGATTGACACCACTAGCAAGCTAGATAAGTCGCTTCGAGACTCGAACGAAAGAAGAGAGGAGGTAACCTCACAAGAACAAAAGTTCTATTAAGTTTAATTGATCAAATTCTGTAACCTTTTACAATAAACAAGTAAGCTATTTATAAGCCTAAAATGCCTATTGATATTCGGCATCTATGTTGTTCACACTAACTTAAATTCTGTTCACACAGGTATTTAACATGTTCACACAAATAGCATTAAAATCCAGTTCATGCTTGAAGATGGTACATGAATTGGCCGAACCATCATGATGCTTCACTTGATGCATTCATGCATCCTTAGCCTTGAAGAATCTCCATAATTCCATGAATGTGCAGCTCTTTAATGATCCTACATCTCCCTTGGCTGAATGAGGCATTAATGTGCCTAAAATACTTGAATGGTCATCTTAAAAATGCATGAATCATGCATGAAACGTCCCATGTATTTTCCCCCATAAATATGATCCATGAATCTTCAAATACATGAACTTTCAGCAACTCCCTCTTGCATGAACGTCCCAAATGCATGTGCTCCTTTAAATGCCATCCATTGAACCTCAATTGTGCATGCACACTCCCATACATTGCACCAATCCGTTCATGAACCTGCAGCAAATTAAATCAGCAAGTTAAATGCATTTCAAACACATTAAATTAGCAGCATATGAACTCAATAATTTGCACATTAAATTTGGCCATACATATTAACAATTTTAGACATATTTAAAACATCATAATTAATTAAGTATTTAATTTAGATATAATTAAAACACTTAATTAATTATTTGTCCAGATTTTAACAAATTAACTAACTTAAGATAAACAACTAATTTAACTAATGACAAATTAAATGGTTTATTTCAGCAAAATAAATGCAAGCTAAAGAAAGCTAAAAATAAGCTCATTGGGTTAAGATTGAGCTGAATTGAGCTTGAGTGAGTTGACTTGAGCTCGAGTGAGCTGGAAACGAGCTAAACGGAGCTTAACGAAATGAAATTGAACTAATTCAGCTCGCATGGATTTACAAACAATACTTAGGGAGCTGATCCAAAAGCGTGCCCGGGGCATGGTCGTATCATCCCCTCCCTCTTTAAAGTGATTTGTCCCCAAATCGGGCCATTTACTCGTGAAAAATCGTTGAAGATTTTGAAAGCCACAATTAACTCGGATCAAAAGAAGCTCATTCGCATGCCCTCCCTCTTTAGGAGGGTACCACTTCACATTGTCACCTTTAAAAGAATAAAACGAATTAGTGACACGATGAAGATTAAACACAAAGGAACTTTTTGAGATTTGATTCACAGTTTGAACAAATAATCCAATACCGGGGTCGAAAATAGAAATCGTTCTTACCTTTTTCTTCGATGGAAACAAACATAAATCACAAGGCATTTGATAGCTATGGTTTTGGAAGTCAACTTTCCATGGTTCGATTACCTTAGGCAATGATATAAAATGGTGTTCACCGGGGTCAAAGACAAAATTTTCTCTTGCCATTTCAATTTGATTTGGCAATTTCATGACCGACTTCATAGAAAGAGCACTAAGCAACTCAATCATTATCATTCAAAACATGTTCGGATCTTTTAGTCCACAGTTGAGAACATCCTCCGAAAACAAAATTTTGATTTTGACTTAACAAACCAACAAGATTCACATGGCTCATTTTCAAACTTAAAGACAAAGTATCATACAAACAAAGATTGTTTACACATTCATTCAAACAAATTTTACGATGCTTGCTTTCTTTCATGGATGATTCATAATAGCAAACTCCAGGATTAAAGACATGATTTTGACTACTCGATCCAAATGGCAAAAAGAGTCCTTTTATCTCCAACAATTTACACAAATTAAACAACGAGGGTGTTAACATACTCAAATTCAAACAAGCAAACCCTTTAAATTTCATTCGAAAAGATTTACAAAAACATGGAAATTTCACACCAAAAATTAGATAATCCACATGATCAACACAACCAAGCAGATGATATGTCAACTTTTGATCACACAATTCCAGATTTTGTTGGTGCTGATTTATTCGCTCTTCATCAAAAATCTTGCCAATGGCGTATTCATCAATACATTTCCATTCCTTTTCAACATGATCAGTGAGAATGAACATTTTATATGGACTTTCATCTTGCGCATCCAAAACATGCATTCCATTGCAAGTTAAAGATAAACAACCAATACCATCAAAATGATATTTTTCAAAAGCAAGAATCTTCTTATCATTAGACAAAACAAATGGATCATCATCAATCAAAGAATGACAAATAGCCACGTCAAAGTTCAGATTCTTTCTAAAGACCAAATCATCAACAGTGTGTCCATCAACAATCGAGTAAGGCAGAAGTGCTTTAAAATTTCCAACATTCATACCTTGCTTACCTTTTGGCATAAGCGAACTAGGATCTTGAGAACATTACCTTTTTCAGCCAAAATGAACCTTCTCTCCTTCGAGAGGTATTGGAGTTGAAAATTATCGTCACTTGGCCTTCCGGAGACCTGAAAAGAGGAAACAAAACAAGACAAATTCTCATGTGGTTTAGTAAACAGATTCCTCACTTTTTCTTGCTCTTTTGCCTCCTTTTCTCTCGTTTTTTTTCTAACTCATTGTCTTTTCTTTCTTTTTCAATTTTCTCTTTTTCCTCACACTTTTGTTCAATCTCAATTTCTTTTTCGATTTCTTTCTCTTTTTCACATCCTTTTTCAATCTCAATTTCTTTTTCCATGACACTCGTTTCTTTTACACTCTCGTTTCTTTCTTCAATCTCACTCTCTTTTTCAATTTCTTGTTCCTTTTCTTTCATTTCTTTTTTCGTCTCTCGATTTCATTCCATATATGCTCATTTTCTCTCATCAACATTTCTTGTCTTTCCTTTCTTCTTATTTCTTTTTCTTTTTGCCTCGCTCTTTCATTATAGGATGGAGATGTTACAAATGAATCAGCACGAAATGACTCTCGTTGGGTATAATTGGAACGACTTTCATACAAAAAATGATCACCTCTTCGAGATTGATTCTTGGCGGACGAATACCTCGGTGCATACGAAGGACTACTTGTGATTTCTCGTTCGTCACCTCGGAAAGCTTTAAACTCAAAACTTGCTTTGCTTCGTCTTGAGTTCCTCGTTGAATAGGAATCATGGTATGAATCTCTTCCCAAAAAATCAATGGATGTGTGCCTTCGTGATGATCTTGTCTCCGTCTCTTCACCCGGTGAGTTTGGCTTCCATCGGGCTCTTTCCTCCACTCGATCCAATCGATCATGCAATTTATCAAATTTTGATTTCACCATTCTATGCATCTCTTGCATCAAATATTGGAATTCTGATTCGAGAAATGTTTCTCGAGACATGATTAAGTAATGACAAGAAGATGTTAGAAAAAAATAATAAAGAAAATAAATACCTTACCACAAACCTCACAAATTCGCTCGAAAAGGAAATAATGATTTTCACTCGTACTCGTGTTTACATTCAAATTTTGGCTTTTTCTTTGATGTAATTTCACTCGTGCCTTTTTCCACTCAACCTCTTCTCACAAATTCGTAATTCGTCTCGATAGACTTAATTTGCTGCTTGAGGGTCGGTTTCAAAATGGGTTACAAGGGATAATGTCGGGTGTAGGGTAGGCTGAATAAAGAAGAAAATTGGTTTAAAGTGTGGCGTTGGGATGGGTAAATAATGGTAGGAAGGAAAACTTGATGATCGGAGTAATAAGTGATAATGATAAAAACTCGTAAGACTTTTCACTTTTTTTTTCTTCTTTTTTTTGAACTCGATTTTTTTGTCACTTCTTTTTTTCCTTTTTTTCAATTTTTTTTTTATTTTTTTGAATTTCTTCTCTTTTTTTTAAATCCAATACAATAGTAAATAAAATACAAGGAAGAGAAAAAAAAATTAAATTCCAACTCAAAATTTTTTTTTGATTTTTTTTACTTTTTTTTTCGTTACGAACCTACTCCGAGCTTGACACGAATGTCGGCACTCCTCGTTTTAGTAGCTCTGATACCAAATGATGTGATCCGGCCCGATTGATTGAGTCAGGTTCACTTAAGATGCCCGATCGTCGATGAGAAGCTCGTTCAA
>NC_053428.1:58382287-58530597 GCF_007990345.1 Gossypium hirsutum
TCGAAACCCTAAGGAGATTGTGATTCTGCCCAATTGAACACCAAGATAGTCTTTCCCAAATTTCGACAATCTAATTTCACCCAAAAAGAGTATGGAAAAACCCTAGAAATTGGGGATTTTTGGGCTGATTCCTTAAGATAGAAAAAGGCTGAAAACACAATAAGAACAGAAAATAGATTAGATAATGATTCAGCACAAGTAGAAATAAAGAAAGAATTGACAGTAAGAAATTAAAAGATAAGTCCTAAGAAGCCTTGAATCTCGAAAGATCTCACAACTCCCTTCAAACGGCTCTAATCTCCCCTCCAAAGAATATCAACGGCAAGAAGAAGGTTGAAGATGGCTCCCACAATCAAAAGATTGTTAAAACAACTTCTAAAGAAAACTCAAGAGAAATCCTTGAAGAACTCAAAGAGAATTTTCACTCAAATCAAATCTGAAATTTTCAATATAATTGTAATGTAATGTAGGGTGGCTGGCCAAGCCATATAAATAGGCCTTTCAAATGTTTTCCTAATTTAATTAGAACAATAAAACTAAAACTAAAAAAACTCCTAATTATTTTAATATGGAAATTCGGCCAAGGGTCTTTGATTTGGGACTCTTGGACTGAATATAAAATTTAAACTAAATAAATAAATAATAAATAAATAAAATAAAACTTTACAACTTGGGCCACTTTGACAATTTGGCCTGATTTTCAACTAAGTATGGGTGGATTTCTTGATTGGGCTTGGAATCTTCTTATTGGGCCTTGCCCTCAAGAATTTGGGCTTGTGATCCATCTCCTACCGAAATTGAATCGTTGATGCTCGTAATGGAGATCCAATGCGCTTTGGCTGCAAGATTTGGCGTCTTGGACCAAGATTCCCAATATTTGAATCTTGATTTTCCCTTTCTTTTGTGTACGCATCTAAGGCCTTACTAACAAACTCCTGGATGGTCCCATTTAGTTTGGAACGCATTTGTCGGGCCTTTGATCTCGTATCATTCCCCCCTTCCTCAAAAGATTCGACCTCGAATCTGAAAAATCAAATGGGGACAAGTCAGCCACATTAAAAGTAGAACTTACATTGTACTCACCCGGTAGATCAATTTTATAGGCATTATCGTTGATCCTCTCGAGTACTTGGAAAGGCCCATCGCCCCTTGGGTCCAACTTGGTCTTTCTTCTTGCAGGAAATCGTTCTTTCCTCATATGGACCCAAACCCAATCTCCGGGTTCTAGGACAACCCGTTTGCGCCCCTTGTTTGCTTTTTGGTGTTGGCATCATATGTTTTGGCTATTCGTTACCTAGCCTGCTCATGTAAGGATTTCACCAACTCAGCTTTCTGTTCACCATCTAAATTAACAATGTGTTCAAGTGGTAATGGCGCAAGATCAAGTACTGTTAGTGGGTTAAAACCATAAACAAGTTCAAATGGAGAATAACCAGTTGTAGAATTAATAGATCTATTATATGCAAATTCAACAAACGGTAGGCATTCTTCCCAATTTCTAATGTTCTTTCCCATAACAGATCGTAATAAAGTCCCTAAGATCCGATTAACTACTTCGGTTTGGCCATCAGTTTGGGGGCGACATGTAGTGGAATAAAGTAATTTAGTACCAAGCTTACCCCACAATACCTTCCAAAAGTGGCTAAGAAATTTGACATCTCTGTCAGAAACAATTGTTTTAGGGATGCCATGAAGTCTTACTACCTCTTTAAAGAATAAGTCTGCTACATGTGTAGCATCATCTGTTTTGTGACAAGAAATAAAATGTGCCATCTTTGAGAACCTGTCAACAACAACAAATATACTATCTCTTCCTTTCTTATTTCGAGGCAAACCTAGAATAAAGTCCATGGATAATCTACCCAAGGTAAAGTAGGAATCGGTAAAGGAGTGTAAAGGCCATGAGGCATTACCTTAGATTTTGCTTGTTTGCATGTAATGCACTTGGAACATACCTTTTCGACATCCTTTTTCATATGTGGCCAATGGAAGTGTTCTTACAAGATATCCAGTGTTTTGGCCACTCCAAAATGTCCCATTAAACCTCCACTATGGGCCTCATGAATCAATAAGTCTCTCATGGAACACTTTGGTATGCATAACCTGTTCATACGAAAAAGAAAGCCATCTACAAGATAAAATTTATCGAAAGCAGTATGTCCACAATTCTTATAGATATGGCCGAAATTAGCATCATCATCATATAGTTTCTTAATATGTTCGAACCCTAAGACTTTAGCATTCAATGTAGTTATTAAAGTATATCGTCTAGACAAAGCATCTGCAACTACATTATCTTTACCTGTTTTATATTGTATCACATAAGGGAATGTTTCAATGAATTCTACCCATCGAACAAGTCTTTTACTCAACTTACCTTGTCCCTTTAACCATTTAAGAGATTCGTGATCTGTGTGTATGACAAACTCATTAGGGAGCAAATAATGTTGCCATACTTGAAGTGCACGAACTAATGCTAATAGTTCTTTGTCATAAGTCGAGTAGTTTAACTGTGCACCATTCAATTTCTCACTAAAATAAGCAATAGGTTGCTTATCTTGCATTAAAACAGCGCCAATTCCAATTCCTGAAGCATCACACTCAAGTTCAAAAGTTTTAGCAAAATCAGGTAATTTAAGCAAAGGAGCAGAACATAACTTAGCTTTAGAGTTTGAAAGGCCTTTTCTTGGGTTTCACCCCATTTGAAACCCACTGATTTCTTTATAACTTCAGTCAATGGGGCAGCAATAGTAGAGAAATCTTTCACAAATCGTCTATAAAACTGGCTAAACCATGGAAAGATCTCACCTCAGTTACCAATTTAGGAGTCGGCCACTCCTTAATTGCCTTAACTTTGTCCTCGTCGACATGAATACCTTGAGCACTAACTATGAAACCTAAGAATATTAGTTTATCACAACAGAATGTGCATTTATCAAGGTTGGCAAATAATCTTTCAGTTCGTAGAATATCCAAAACGGTTCGAACATGGAAAACATGATCATCTATTGACTTTGAGTAAATTAAAATATCATCAAAGTAAACTACTACAAATTTACCCAAATGTAGCCTCAAAACATGATTCATTAATCTCATAAATGTACTAGGTGCATTAGTAAGGCCGAAAGGCATAACTAACCATTCATACAATCCAAATTTTGTTTTAAAGGCTGTTTTCCATTCATCCCCTTCCCTCATTCGAATTTGATGATAACCGCTTTTTAAATCAATTTTTGTAAATATTATTGAATCATGTAATTCATCAAGCATATCATCAAGTCTAGGGATTGGGTGTCGATACTTTACCGTTATCTTGTTGATTGGGCGACAATCAACACACATACGAAACGTACCATCTTTCTTTGGCACCAATAAGACAGGAACAGCACAAGGACTTAGGCTCTCACGAATGTACCCTTTGTCTAGTAATTCCTCCACTTGCCTTTGCAATTCCTTTGTCTCCTCGGGATTGCATCTATAGGCTGGTCGATTGGGATTGAAGCTCCGGGTACTAAGTCAATTTGATGTTCTATCCGTCGTAAAGGTGGTAAACCTTTAGGGGCCTCACTAAAACATCCTCATAATCCTGCAAAGAGATTGAAACACACTAGGCAAATTTTCGTTAATGTTAGATAAGATAAATAATTTTGCCTAAACCTTACAAGGATACAAGGCTGTTTATTAAGTAGGGCTCTCTTCACATCTTTTTTGTTGCCAAAGATTTTTTCCGCTCATTTTACCACTAGAGGATTCACTCACCTTTGGGCTTTTAAATTTTGACTTTTTCCACTACTATTAGCCTCTTTTCTCTCTGTCTTTGTACTTGCTCTTTCTCCCTTACCCCCTCACAAAATTTTATCATCCTCAATTGATCTTTATATACATCAGTAGGATTTAAAGGAGCAAAAGTGAATTTCTTGCCTTTAAATACAAGGGAGTATCGATTAAGTTTACCTTGGTGTGTAACATCGCGATCAAATTGCCAAGGTCGTCCAAGGAGCAAGTGTGCCGCATGCATGGGGACTACATCACACCATATGTCATCCTCATAATTGCCGAGTTTAAAAGTGACCAAGGACTGTTTTGTAACTTTAACTTCGGAACATTCATTAAGCCACTGAAGGTGATATGGCTTAGGGTGTTTGGTACAAGGCAACTTTAAAGAATCCACCAAATAACTACTCACTACATTCGAGCAACTCCCACTATCAATAATGAGTGAACATAAGTTACCTTTAATAAAACACCGAGAATGGAAAATATTGGTCCTTTGGCTCTCATCATCTTTCATCTGAATGTTAAGGGTTCGACGAACTACAAGGCATTGAAAATTAGCAAAGTCCCCTTCCTTTGGTGGTTCGACCAACTCGTCGCCATTATCACTGTCATCCACAAGTTCTGGCATATCTGGATCTGTATTATCAGAGTCGGAAGTGTACTCACCGTTATCTTTTAGAAGAAGTAATCTCGTGTTAGGGCATTCTCTACTGTAATGACCACGCCCTTTGCACTTAAAGCATTCAATCTCACGAGTCCTCTTCGCACTCGAATCACCTAAATTGGGCTGCTTAGACGGTGTTTGCGTTTTTGCAGGAGCCCCTTTTTTCCAATCTGATTGTTTACTTCCATTACTCAAAGAAGACTTGTTAGTAACAAAAGGTGGTTTTGAACTCTTAAAATCAGAATTGGAATTGTTACCTCGGTAATATTGTGAAGTAGAGAATGACCCAAACCTTTGTTCCTTTAATTGTTGCTCGATCTCAATGGCTTTGTGAACTGCTTCTTCCAAATCAATATAAGTTTGTAGCCTCAATGTATTAGCTATCGGCCTGTTCAAACCATCAATGAATCGAACCATAGTTGTTTCTTCATCCTCCTCCATGTTAGCTCTCTGAATGAGCATCTCCATCTCTTTAAAATATTCATCCACCGTCCTACTACCTTGGATAAGTCTTCTCAGCTTTGTTTTAATTTCTCTATAGTAGTGAGGTGGAATAAACCTTTTACGCATAATCTGTTTCAACTCATCCCATGTCGAAATCTCACCTTCATAATTCCGATGGCGGTTTACCCCAAGTTGAGTCCACCAACTTAATGCATAATCAGAAAATTCCAGTGTTGCTAACGCTACCTTTTCATCATCCGGACATTTATAATACCGAAACATAAGTTCAATCTTAGATTCCCATTCACAATAAGCGTCAGGATCATTCTTACCACGAAATTGGGGAATTGTGAATTTCGGTTTTGCCAAAGAAGGTTGCCCACGATCATGAAAATCATCATCCATTCTAGTGACACGTCGAGGGCCGCGCCTTTGGGGTTGGTTATCCCTATCTTCTTTGATTGGATGAGGTTCTTGATTCAATCGCACCTCATTGATGGTAGCAGTCAAAGCTCGAAAGCAGCAGCCTGTTCATCCAACTGTTGTTGGAATTTTTTAAATATGTCACTATTATTATCACCTGTAGACATTTTTTTTAAAACCTGCAAAACACTCAACACTCAAAAATAAAAGTTATCAAACCTCACCGTTAATCACTCAAAAAGAAAAAATCAAATTCTCAATGAGGTCGAATTCAATCTTGTGAGTTCTTTATCAGAGTTTATATCAACCAATTAGAGAGTGTGAACCAAACTACCAAAGAATCCTAAGTTGCACTAGGATGCCAAAAACTGACGAGACACCAATTGATTCGTGTTGCACCGAGGAAGAAGTTGTGCACACGTTTAAATCCTACTAACACAAGAACCAAGAAGGTGTTAGATAACGTAAAGGAAGAATAAAGGTAAACAAATGAAAACCTACAGCTAAGAATCAATAAAAATTGCTGAAAACAGAAAACCCGAAAAACTGTGGAGTAACTTGACAACTTCGTTTGAGGTGTTCCCGATCTCCAAAAATCACGAAATTAAATCTAGAGTGTCCTTATATATTGAATTTTTGATCTGGAAATTTTGGGCACCAAATTCAACCCGCTAAATCTTTTTTTAAAATTTTTATTGAATTTCGTATTTTTTTATTTTTTTGACTTTTTTGACTGATTTTTTTGCGGGAATAATTTTTTTATATTCAATCACAGTGCCAAAAAGATGTATGTAAAATTTCAGATCAATCGGACAACGTTTACCCACTCAAATGAATTTTTTTTGAACAATTTTTCTGGGTAAAACTGCCGTTTATGCTTTAAAAAATAGAGATCAGTTTAGAAATTAACCAAGAACACCCAAAACGCCCAAAATCTGATACCAAATGATACGGGGTTGCGCGCGGACCAAGATCGAGTTGCCAAGTCACGAGAAACTCCTACGAAAACCCTAAACAATTAGATCTGAAACGAAACAGAAAAATTAAAAGATTAGAACTTTGAATTTCCAGATCTGAAATAAAATCCCCAAATCAGCAAAGAATCAAATTGAGAATAGAAATAAGTGTTAGGGTTCTTGAAACCCTCAAGGAGATTGTGATTCTACCCAATTGAACACCAAGATAGTTTTTCCCAAATTTCGACAATCTAATTTCACCCAAAAGAGTATGGAAAAACCCTAGAAATTGGGGATTTTTGGGCTGATTCCTTAAGATAGAAAAGGCTGAAAACACAATAAGAACAGAAAATAGATTAGATAATGATTCAGCACAAGTAGAAATAAAGAAAGAATTGACAGTAAGAAATTAAAAGATAAGTCCTAAGAAGCCTTGAAATCTCGAAAGATCTCACAACTCCCTTCAAACGGCTCTAATCTCCCCTCCAAAGAATATCAATGGCAAGAAGAAGGTTGAAGATGGCTCCCACAATCAAAAAGATTGTTAAAACAACTTCTAAAGAAAACTCAAGAGAAAATCCTTGAAGAACTCAAAGAGAATTTTCACTCAAATCAAATCTGAAATTTTCAATGTAATTGTAATGTAATGTAGGGTGGCTGGCCAAGCCATATAAATAGGCCTTTCAAATGTTTTCCTAATTTAATTAGAACACTAAAACTAAAACTAAAAAAAACTCCTAATTATTTTAATATGGAAATTCGGCCAAGGGTCTTTTATTTGGGACTCTTGGACTGAATATAAAAATTTAAACTAAATAAAATAAATAAATAAATAAATAAAAATAAAACTTTACAACTTGGGCCACTTTGACAATTTGGCCTGATTTTCAACTAAGTATGGGTGGATTTCTTGATTGGGCTTGGAATCTTCTTATTGGGCCTTGCCCTCAAGAATTTGGGCTTGTGATCCATCTCCTACCGAAATTGAATCGTTGATGCTCGTAATGGAGATCCAATGCGCTTTGGCTGCAAGATTTGGTGTCTTGGACCAAGATTCCCAATATTTGAAATCTTGATTTTCCCTTTCTTTTGTGTACGCATCTAAGGCCTTACTAACAAACTCCTGGATGGTCCCATTTAGTTTGGAACGCATTTGTCGGGCCTTTGATCTCGTATCAATTAGTGTGAACGTTTTTATTATTGTGTGAACACCTAGATGCCGAATTTGAATGGTCATCTATGTGCCTATAAATATTTGTTTTCTTTCATTTGTAAAGGACTTTTGACTTTTGATCATTTGAATGAACTTTGTTCAAAGAGTGAGTTTTCTCCTCTCTAAATTCGTACGAGTTTCGATCTGACTTATCTAGCGTGCTAGTGGCGTCTATCGTTCTCTTTTGAACTTATCACCTTGCTTTGGTGTGGCGTTCAACCTTCTACAATTCTGCAATCCCACCTTGAACCGAATAGAAATCGGGGTGACACTTTTAGTGTTGAATCGTTTCTGGTGTTTAAGCTCATTTATCCATTCCACCGACTATCCTAGATTTTACCCAACTATAATATCTTTTTACAAAACCGAGCCTTCATTTATCAACTTCCATTTTTCTTATTTTTATACTTAAATCGAGCCTACTACCCTTATAAATTTACCATCACCTTAGCCAACCTTTAAAACCATTTGAAAGCTTCCGCATCTTTAGCCTTATTTCATCCTATTTCCGATAACTCAACTATTCCTCGTCGACGATCGGGCAATCAAGTGAATCGACTCAATCAACCGAGCCGGATCACATCACTTCAAGCATTAAATCTCTGTTCATGGATAGTGTAAGTTCATGCATGGTTGAATAATCATGTTTCTTCCCAAAACCCGTTCATGCATGCTTAACCAATAAGAAAGCTTCCTTGTTCCATGAATGTGCATCTTCAATTCATATCCAACCCCTCTTGGACGAATGCTAGGTGCATGGGTCATGCATCTCTCTTAATTAAAACTTTAATGATGGGCTGGTTCATGAATGGAAGCATGTACCTTGTAAATTCATTCTCCCCTTTGTACATGCACATTATACATTCAATGTGATGAATTAAGGTAATATTCCCTCCCTTTGGACGTTCATGAATCCACCCATACACATGTATAGGAGCTGATTGGTCAAATTGATGTGTGAATGGCTTAGATGCTGCCTTGGGAATACGATCGGCCAAGCTTGTGCTTTAAGTTGCTGGACACCTTTTGGCCAAATAGGTGCCTTGGGGAGCCAAATGGATCAGCCACCATTCATTGAAAGAGGCCTTACATGCACCGTCTCATACATTGAACCTATCATGCATGAACCTTGTTTAATTACTCTCCAAATTCAGCTCACCTACAAAAACACATGAACCAAAATTAAATCACATAAAATTCAGCTGAACAAACATTAATATAATTTAGACACACTAATTAAACATAAATTAAATTAGACAAATTTAATAAAGTCTTAACAAGACATATTAAATTCGGCCAAGACACATTTAAAACATGTAATAAGTCAAAGCATAATTATGAGCTGTAGTAATTTAAGCTAAATTAATAAATTACTTAATTTATTCAGACATTAAAATAAATGAGTTGAAATAAACTTAAGCCAAGCTCAAACGAGCTGAAGTAAGCTAAATTGAGCTCAAACGAGCTAAATTAAGCTCATGTGAGCTAAATCGAGCTGGGAAAAACTAAGATTGAGCTTGTTGAGCTGAGATTGAGCTTCATCTTGCACTTGGGGCCCTCGTGTTTAGGCCAATCATGATAGCAACGAGTGGTGCCACAACATGATGCGATTGAGATCACATCACCATTTCTTCAATTCCCCCTTGCCTAATTGAACCAATTCCTTCATCCATACCTATTCAGACTCCAAACCTGAACTTTCAAATTCTTCTTACCTATTCTAATTCGAACCCAAAACCAATATCCTTCCTTCCTTCATCCGACCTTTTCAGTTAAACCCAACGTAACTTCTTGTTGACGATCGGGCACACTAATACGACTCGACTCTTTCGAGGTGGATCGTATCAGAATATTTGCTCCAGGAATGAAGTCGATTTGATGTTCTATTCCCTGAATAGGTGGTAAGCCACTCAGAACTTTGTCGAGAAATACATCTTCAAATTCCTGCAAGAGAGAGAGAACAGAAGAAGGTAAAGCAGCATCTAATTCATTAGTATTCAAATATGATTCCTTGTACATGAGTACAAGTATAGGCTGCCTCAACAGGAAGGATTTTCGAATGTCACTCCCTTTTGCATAAACACTTATTTTTGCACTCATCTTTTCTTCACTCTTTTGTTTTTCTTGTTCTTTATTCTTTTCTCTCATTTTTACAACTTGTTTCTCTCGTTTCTTTTCACTCACTTTTTCACACATCTTTTTTCTCTTTTCTTTCTTTTCATTCTCTTTAAATTTTTCAATTGAATCACGCAACTTCACTTGATCTTTGTATACTTGTCTCGGTGTCAAAGGCGCTAAAGTGATGTTCTTGCCTAAATGCTTGAAGGTGTATTGGTTGGTGTAGCCATCATGTACCACCTTTTGATCAAATTGCCATGGACGGCCAAGCAACAGGTGCCCGACATGCATGGGAACCATGTCGCAGAGAAGTTCATCGTTGTATTTTCCGATGGAAAACGGCACCAATACTTGTTTTGTTACCTTCAACTCTCCACCATCATTAAGCCATTGAAGCTTATATGGACAACGGTGCTTCGTTGTGGCCAAGCCGAGTTTCTCCACCATTAACGTACTAGCAACGTTTGTACAACTCCTACCATCCACAATAAGGCTACACACCTTGTCTTGCAGAATACAGCACGTATGGAAGATATTCTCACGTTGTTGTTCATTCTCCGCACTTTCTAAACTTAGGCTACGTTTTATTACAAGAATTTCACCTTCGACGGCATATTCAAGATTGCCTTTTTCATCACAAACAGGGGTGTTGGATTCCTCTTCTTTCTCATCTTCCGACTCGATGATACAACCACCCCTCCTGAGTTTTCGGCTGCCAATGAAGATCCTCTCGAATTACCCGTAGGACCGATCACCCGAGCTCGAGCAAAGAGATTCAAAGACGCAACAACAGCTTTAGTTGATAGAGTTTGGGGTGAAACCGTTGCTGGACTTCTTGAAAGCTCTTGGACCAGCAAGCCAAGCAAACCATGCATACTCCTTCAAGCTCAAATCAGCTCAACTTCAACTCAACTTAGCTCAACGAGCTCGTTTCAGCTCATTTCATTATTGCATTTATTATGCTGGAATAAATCATTTAAGTTGCTGTTAGTTTTATTAGTTATTTGTTTTAATAATTAATTTGTCATAATCTGGACATGTTTTAATTATGTTCTAAATTAAGTACTTAATTAATTAGGACCAATTAAATATGTCTTAACTATTACAAAGATTAATTATGTCCAGCCTAATTTTTGGTGCAAGATTTATTTGTCTATGTTACCGAATTTAATGTGTCTAAAAGGGATTTAATTTGCTGAATTAAATGTTGTAGGTACATTACCCCTTGGACGGCATAGGTGCATGGATGACTTAAAATTGGTGTGCTGCTCTTTGGTGTTCCCTAAGTGACCATTCAGCCAAACCTTACAACTCTTCAAGAAGACCGATTGGCTGCCCAAGACAAATTAAGGCTGTTCACACCCACCCGATTATTCCTTTCACACCAAGGGCTGTTCGGTTTTGTTTGTTCACACATGTGTGGCTGTTCAAATCGGTTTGTTCACATTCTAAGACTATTGAAGTGCTCTAGACAGCTCCTTAATCACATGAACATTCGGCTGAATCAAGTAGCAGCATTAATTCCAAATTCAAGCATTTGGTCGAACCTATTGATGGCATTTCAGCTCCCAAACAATTCATTCAATTTTTCTATTGAATCAAGGCAATTAGAAGCTACCCCTTACCATTCTCCATGCACAAGAAACTTCAAGGAAGCTTCATCAAAAATTCTAGAATTTTTCGAAACCATTTAGCTACCTCAAGAGCCTATTCGGCTATCCCTTGCATTCACTATAAATTGTGGCTTGTGTTACTTTGTAAAGGACTTTTGAAACTTTTGTTAATGTTATGCTGCCAAAATCGTGAGGCAAACTTTTCTTATATTTCGTTCAAAGATTCGTTTGGCGTTCCTAGCGTTCTAGTTCTGTCAACCGTGTTCTTTGTCGTACCCGAACTTATCACTATTCGTAGTGTGGCGTTCAACATACCAAGGTTCCTATCTTATTAGATAGTGGGTCGAGGTTTCCCTTACCAAACCTATAACCGAACTCAAAAGGCTAACTCAACGGGTCGATACCATTTCGATAATTGGTTCTTGAAAGTCCCTTTAGTAGTTCAAACCCGTTCTTCCTTCTTTACCTAATCGAACCTAAACCGACCAATTTGTTCATACCATTTTTGATCCTTCCCTTTCGTTCCTACCATTCCATTCGTACCCCTCTTTCTACTCGACTATACCTACAACTCAACTAATCCTAACGTAACTTCTCGTAAATGATCGGGCAATCTACATACGACTCGACTCTTCCCGAGACGGTTCGTATCACTCGATTTCGCCTCTGGCACTCATCACCATTGTTCTTCGGTTAGGGCATTGACTAGCGATGTGCCCTCGCCCCAAGCACTTAAAGCACTTGATGTCCCTCGAGTGATTTGGATTGGCAACTTGATGTGATCCGGCTCGGGTGGTTGAGTCGAATTCATGTAGTTGCCCGATCGTAAACGAGAAAAGTAATTTGTGCCTCGGTTTTAGAAGTAAAAGTGAATGGATAGGTTTGAATAAGCAGCAGGTTTCAAAGAATGGTAAGATTAGTAATAGGTTCGGCTATGGGTAGCAAAGATGTTGTCGAATAGTTGGCTCGATTTGGTGATAACAAGAAAGAAATTCAAAGAATGGGGATGGAAAACGAGCTTAACGTTAGGAATGATTTAACACTAGATAGTGTCACCCTGATTCCTATATTGTTAAGGTGAAAAAAATGAATAGATGGATAGGTGAACACCACACCAAGATTGGTGATAAGTTCAAACAAGGACGATTGATGCCACTAGCACAAGCTAGATAAGTCTTTCGAAACTTGTACGAGATATGAGAGGAAGCAACCTCACAAGAACAATGTTCATTAAACAAATTGGAAAAAGTCCCTCTTACATGAAATGAGCAAACTATTTATAAGCCTAAGATGCCTATTGATATTCGGCGTCTATGATGTTCACACTAACTTAAATTCTGTTCACATTTGTATTTAACATGTTCACACAAAAGCATTAAAATTTGGTTCATGCTTAGAGATGGTGCATGAATTGGTCGAACCATCATGTTGCTTCACTTGATGCATTCATGCATACTTAGCCTAGAAGAAAAGCCATAGTTCATGAATGTGCAGCCCTTTAATACTCCTACATCTCCCTTGGCCGAATGAGGCTTTAATGTACCTTGAATACTTGAATGGACATCTAGGATATGCATGATACATGCATGAAACGTCCCAATGTATGTTCTTCCTTAATTACGACCCATGAATCTTCAAATACATGTACATAAAATAGCCCCCACTTGCATGAACGTCCCCAATACATGAATTCCTTCAAATGCCATCCATTGAACACTAGTTGTGCATGCATCCTTCCATACGATGTATTAAGCCATGCATGTACTTGCATTAATGGCTCCTTCATGTATTCGGTCACTTTGTGGAACTTAACTCTTGGCCAAAAGGTTGCTTAGGATCACCAATAGCCAGCCCACCATGCATAAATTCGTTCATGCATGAACTCTTATATTCCATGTACCTAGCCGTGCATGAATCTCATTAAATGTACTCAATACATTTGGCTGAACCTACAAGAAACATGAACACATTAAATCCCAATGTATATTCAGCTGAACATGTTAAGAGCATGAACTAAGCATCATAAACATCATGCTAAGCTAAACTAAACACATTAATTAAAGACTAGCTAGTAGCATTAAGTTCGGCTAGCTCAAACTAAGTGAAAACATTTAATGAATTTATTTGAGCTAGGATTTTCATTAATGAGCTGTAGCAAACTAATTAGTATAAAACTAAAACTTAGTTTAATTTATTGAAATAAAGAATGAGCTGAAAGTAAGCTCGGTTGAGCTGAAACGAGCTCAAATGATCTGAGTTGAGCTAGACGGAACTCGAGGAGCTGGAAATGAGCTAGGATTAGCTTGCCAACAATGCACGAGTTCTTTGGATAGTTGCTTCGAGCTGATTTTGTGAGCATTGGCCCTTGTTTCAAACTAAGGTTTTGCATTAGAAGCTAAAACAGCTTCTAGGAAATGCTTAGCACAAGCTCGAGTTATGGGTGTTTTTGGAAGCTCAATTGAATCTTGATATGCACTTGAGGGAGCCCCGAGTGTGCATACATCATTCCCCCCATCTTCAAAGTGACTTGTCCTCAAGTCAAACGTTTGGATCACTCTAGGGCGGAAGATAAAAGAGCTGTCAGAAATTTGAATAGGAATCGAAATTTGACAACTATTAATTTCATCATCATGAAAGAGTAAAAACTTGAATACAAAACAAACTAGAAATGGGTCAATCCTTTTTGTTTCACGAACAGATGAGGGATTGTTGTTGGTGAGGTAAAGGTTGGGTCTTTACCTTTCCAATTTGACTATCCATCTTCAGCAATAGAAATGGTGTATGAATCAGTTGAAAGGAATATCCATAAGTTGTCAATAAATTTTTCAAACAAAAAAATTGTCCAAGCATAATTGTATCAAAACAAATATGATTCATATAAGCGAACGTATTCAAAACACCATTTTTACAAGCGAATGGACGGAACGTCTTACAAGGTAATGTTTCATCAATCAAAGAATAACAATTGACCGCATCAATGAATGGAACCTTTTTCGGATGCAAGTCATGAACAAAATCATCAATTCGAGTCGAATAGGGCGGCCTAAGAACTAATGAAAACTCACCTTGCTTACCGTTGGGACTAGGGAGATGAAAATCAGTTTACCTTTTTCAACCAACGTGAGCCTTCTTTCCTCAGAAAGGTATTGAAGCCAAAGCTCTTCACATGATCCTTGAGAAACCTGAAATGAAGAATAAACACAAAAACAATTCTCACTTTTCAAAGTGTCTCCTTCACAAAAATGATAGATGATAGTGTCTCCATGGTTGGTGAACTCGAACGGACATGCTGAAATGATATTCACCAATTGAGCGTATGAATCTATACCAGGATCAAAAGCATGAGTTGATCTTACCTTTTCGAGATGAAACAAGAATTTCATGTACAGCCATGTAAAATGAACAAGGAACGATTTTATGTTATAATCAAAATCTTTAAAGTTCGTTTCCTTAGTCATAGTCCATCAAGTAAACATAAATTATTCGCACAAAATTTAGGATGCTTGAGTTCCCCACATATCGAACCAAAATAACAAATTCTAGGTTTAAACACATGAGCTTGGTCACTTGATTCAATATGCAATAAGAGTTTCTTGATTTCCAATGTCCCACGTATGTTAATTAAAGAAGTTGGGATCAAGCAATCATTCCAATAATCATTAAACTCAAATCTCACTCAATCAAACCTACACAAGCATGCAAAATTTACACAACAAGGCAGCAACATTAAACCACCATCACAAACAATCGGACTAGGAGTTTTACATGGCAACTTTTTAACATACAAATTCAAAAATTGTTTGTGCTGATTTATACTTACTTCACCAACATGCTCATCAACACCACAATTTTCATGAGTAATGCTCTCTGATACGAGCACGCCCCGTGAACTTTATCGAACAAGTCTGACAAGCCGAGCATTGACATGTTGGCAAGCTGATCCCAGCTCGTTTCGAGCTCCACGAGCTCCGTCTAGCTCAAATCCAGCTTATTCGAGCTCAATCCAACTTGTCTGACATAATCAAGCTCACTCCTAGCTTATATTCAGCTCATGAGCTAAACCTTATGTCAACTTCAGCTTAGGAGTATAATCTCAGCTCAACTTTAGCTTAAGGGCTAAAGCTTAGCTCATTTTAGCTCAAAACCAGTTTTAGACTTTAATGCATTAAATAAAATCTGAACATAATTATTTAAGCATCAAATTTGACTTATATTAATATTTGTTTTAATATGTCATGGTTATTACATATTTTAATTATGTTTGCATTTTAGCTGATTTAATGCATGACATTAATGTGTTCATATGATGTCTCATAATTTGATTTTTTATAGATACAATGATCAAGGACGGCATAATGTATGGATGAAGAAACATCTCTTTTGGGCATTCCACACTCATGAATGAAGAAGTATTAAATGCTGGTGCATGTACGGCTAGATGCAAGGTTTCTACAAATTCATGCATGTGTCGAATGCATGTATGGACATTAAAGGCTAGTCCATGAATGGATCAAATGCATGGGATGATAGAATGCATGATTGGCTTAAGTGCATGTATGGTGGCTGTCTCTTAACTTTCCAAGGCACTTATTCGGCCAAGAAGTAACTGCTAACTAATTCTATGTTGACCATAGAGCTCGTTGAACATGTTCACACTTTGAATTGACCTATAAGCTACTACACATGCATGGATGGGTTCAAGAACGTCCAAAGGAAGGAATTAACTCAATAATTCAACACATTGATTGAATTAAGTGCATGCACAAAGGGGAGAACGAATTTACTAGGTTCATGCTGCCATTTATGAACCTACATGCAATTAAAGTGTTTAATTATGAAGATACATGTTCCATACAAGTGCATGAATGTCCCAAGGAGATGAATGCAAACTTTGGTGCACATACAAGTCACTTGAAGCCTTTCTTTATGACTAAGCATTCATGCACACACTTAGGGGGAAGAAAGTGTCCATTCAACTAGTGCATGAATCTGCCGAATTTATGAACTATTTTAATACATTAGTGTGAACGTTTTTATTATTGTGTTAACACCTAGATGCCGAATTTGAATGGTCATCTATGTGCCTATAAATATTTGTTTTCTTTCATTTGTATAGAGGTTTTTTTTTAACTTTGTTTTATTGTTTCTTTGTTAATGAAACTATTTGGAGAGGATCTTTGATACGAGTCATAAAGGCCCAATCCAAGTTCAAGAACGTGATGGGCTCAAATTGCCACAAGGCCCAATAACGAGATCAAAGGCCTGACAAATGCGGTCCAAACTAAATGGGACCATTCAAGAGCTTGTTAGCAAGGCCTTAGATGCATACACGAGAGAACAAGAAAATCAAGATTCACTTTATTGTTTTCAAGAAAATCAAGAAATCGAATCTTGGCCCAATTTTGCTGTTCGAAGAGATTTCAAGAATCAAGAAAATCAAGATTTCAAATCTTGGAAATCTTGGTCCAAGAAACCAAATCTTGCAGCCAAAACGCATTGGATCTCCATTACGAGCGTCAACGACCCAATTTTGGTAGGAGATGGATCACGAGCCCAAATTCTTGAAGGCGAGGCCCAATAACCAAAATCCAGCCCAATCAAGAAATTTCTTCATACTTAGTTGAAAATCAGGCCAAAATGTCAAAGGGCCCAATTTGTAAACATCTTACTTGTTTAATTTAATTTTTTAATCTTTAGGAGCATTACATGTAAAATTCGGCCCAAAACAGCCCATATAAGTGCATGGCCGAATTTACCTTGTTATTTTATTAATTAGGTTTAATTTTTATTAGTTACTTGTGAGATTAGGATTTGTTGGAGGCCTATATAAGCATTGGCCAGCCACCCTTTGTAAAAACATCTTATTATTATTTTTTCTATCAAATTTCAGATTTGTTGAGTGCAGAATTTTCTTTGGGGTTTTCTCCAAGAATTCTCTCTTGAGTTTTCTTTAGAAGTTGTTTTAACAATCTTTGGATTGTGGGAACCATCTTCAACCTTCTTATTGCCATCGATATTCGTTGGAGGGGAGATTAGAGCCGTTTGAAGAGATTTGTGAAATCTTTCGGGATTTCAAGGATCTTTAGGACTTCAATTTACTTTCTTGCTGTTCATTCTTTTCTTTTAAATTCTGTTTATGCCGATTCTTTTGATCTAACTTGTTTATTCTTCTTGTGAATTTCCAGCCATCTTTATTACTCAAAAAGATCGTTCGGTACTCATTCTTGGTAGCCAAATTCGACTAAACTTATCTTTTCCAATTAATCTTGTCGAATTCTTCTTGTCAAAACTGACTGTTTAGGTTGCTGGAATTTGGGAAAAATCAAGTTGCTGGAATTTGGGGCTTTATTCATCGGTTTAGTTCTTGGACAGATTCGGCTTGTTGAAAATCAATCTTGGATATCGATTTCGTGTTTTTGCATTCCGAAAACATCTATTCATAAGATCTTTGATTCTTGGCTGTTCTTGATTGTTTTGGGGATCTTAATTTCCAGATCTGATTTGTTTTTAATCTTATTCTTTGTTTTGATTTCAGATCTGTTCGATTAGAGTTTTCGTAGGAGTTTCTCGTGACTTGGCAACTCGATCTTGGTCCGCACGCAACCCTTTATCAATCTTTCTCCCATATTTCGTTGAAGACTTGTTGGCCTATCTAGTTCTTAGTTGGTGTCAACCTTGTTCTTCTTTTGAACTTATCGCTCAACCGAGTGTGGCGTTCACCCTTATACCGAGGTTCCTACTTTGCTAAGTAGCAGGTCGAGGTTTATCACTTTCATCCTCCACCTTGAAAGCCTATAAGCATTTGGGTCGATATTTTCTAATATTGGTTCGTGCTTGCTTTTAAGAACCCTTTCTTCCATATCTATCATTAAACCATTATACATAGCTTCCGTCCTATTTTCCTATCAACTTCATTCCAAAAGAAAATTGAACATACTTTCTCGTAAACGATCGGGCAACTCAGCATACGACTTGACTCTCCCCGAGGTAGTTCGTATCACTCTCCTTACCATCATTTAAAATAAACACATTGATACGAACCACCTCAGGGAGAGTCGAGTCGTATGCTGAGTTGCCCGATCGTCTACGAGAAAGTATCGTTCAATTCACTTTTGAAATGAAGTTGATGGAAAAATAGGACGGAAGCTATGTATAATGGTCCTATGATGGTTTATGGATAAGAATAATATGTATAGGTTCGGCTAAATTGGAAAGGAAAGTGAAAGAAGTAAATAGATGATGGTTATGGAAGAAAAGGGTTCTTAAAAGCAAGCACGAACCAATATTAGAAAATATCGACCCAAATGCTTATAGGCTTTCAAGGTGGAGGATGAAAGTGATAAACCTCGACCCGCTACTTAGCAAAGTAGGAACCTCGGTATATGGGTGAACGCCACACTATTTGATAGTGATAAGTTCGGGATAGTGAAGAACAGGGTTGACGCCACTAGGCTTCCTAGATAAGCCAATGAAGTCCTCAATGAAATATGAGAGAAAGAAATCTCACAAATTCCATGAAAGTTTAACAGAGTTTCATTAAGTGAAAATTCTAACCTCTTACAAATGAAATAACATATATTTATAGCCTAAATAAAAGTAACTGAATGGACAAGCTTAGAAGCTAAGAAATTCGGCCATAAACACCTAGATAATTCTAGAAGAAAAATCATGAATATCAATGAATGTGCAGTCCTTTAATGTTCCATCATCCCCCTTGGCCGAATGAAGCTTTAATGCACCTTGAATACTTGAATGGTTAGCTTGAAAATGCATGGATCATGCATGAAACGTCCCAATGTATGTTCCTCCATAAATTTGGTCCATGAACCTTCAAAACATGAACATTAAATAGCCCTTACTTGCATGAACGTCTCCAGTACATGTACTCCCTTAAATGCCATCAATTGAACCTCAATTCTACATGCACCTCTTCATACATTGCACCAAGCCCTACATGAACTTGCATTAATTTCCTTCCATGCATGCATGTTGATACGAGCACTCCCCGCGAACTTCATCGAGCAAGTCTGTCAAGCCGAGCATTGACATGTTGGCAAGCTGATCCCAGCTCGTTTCCAGCTCCACGAGCTCCGTCTAGCTCAAATCCAGCTTATTCAAGCTCGATCCAACTTGCCTGAGCTAAACCGAGCTCACTCCTAGCTCATATTTAGCTCACGAGCTAAACCTTAGCTCAACTTCAGCTTAGGAGTTTAGCCTCAGCTCAACTTTAGCTCACGAGCTAAAACTTAGCTCATTTTAGTTTAAACTCGGTTTTGTCTTTAATACATTAAATAAAATTTGCACATATTCATTTAAGCATTAAACTTGTCTTATATTAATATTTGTTATTAATATATCATTGTCATTATATAAATTGATTATGTTCACATAGCCGAATTAATGCATGACATTAATGTGTTCACATCATGCCGAATTTATGAGTGTTCATGAGATGTCTTAATGACTTGTTTATTTCATGTAGGTACATTCCTTTGGATGGTACAATGTATGAATGAAGATACATCTCTTTTGGCCATTTCACACTCATGAATGAAGAAGTATTAAATGCTGGTGCATGTACGGCTATATGCAATGTTTCTACAAATTCATGCATGTGTCGAATGCATGTATGGACATTAAAGGCTAGTCCATGAATGGATCAAATGCATGGGATGATAGAATGCATGAATGGCTTAAGTGCATGTATGGTGGCTATCTCTTAACTTTCCAAGGCACTTATTCGGCCAAGAAGTAGCTGCTAACTAATTCTATGTTGACCATAGAGCTCCTTGAGCATGTTCACACTTTGAATTGACCTATAGGCTACTACACATGCATGGATGGGTTCAAGAACGTCCAAGGGAAGGAATTAACTCAATAATTCAACACATTGATTGAATTAAGTGCATGCACAAAGGGGAGAACGAATTTACTAGGTTCATGCTACCATTTATGAACTTACATGCCATTAAAGTGTTTAATTATGAAGATACATGGTCCATACAAGTGCATGAACGTCCCAAGGAGATGAATGCAACCTTTTGGTGCACATACAAGTCACTTGAAGCCTTTCTTTATGACTAAGCATTCATGCACAAACTAAGGGGGAAGAAAGTGTCCATTCAGCTAGTGCATGAATCTGCCAAATTTATGAACTATTTTAATACATTAGTGTGAACGTTTTTATTATTGTGTTAACACCTAGATGCCGAATTTGAATGGTCATCTATGTGCCTATAAATATTTGTTTTCTTTCATTTGTAAAGGACTTTTGACTTTTGATCATTTGAATGAACTTTGTTCAAAGAGTGAGTTTTCTCCTCTCTAAATTCGTACGAGTTTCGATCTGACTTATCTAGCGTGCTAGTGGCGTCTATCGTTCTCTTTTGAACTTATCACCTTGCTTTGGTGTGGCGTTCAACCTTCTACAATTCCGTAATCCCACCTTGAACCGAATAGAAATCGGGGTGACACTTTTTAGTGTTGAATCGTTTTTGGTGTTTAAGCTCATTTATCCATTCCACCGAATACCCAAGATTTTACCCAACTATATCTTTTTACAAAACCGAGCTTTCATTTATCCAACTTCCATTTTTTTTCTTATTTTTATCATTAAATCGAACCTACTACCCCTTATAAATTTACCATCTCCTTAGCCCACCTTTTAAAACCATTTGAAAGCTTCCGCATCTTTAGCCTTATCTCATCCTATTTCTGATAACTCAACTATTCCTCGTCGACGATCGGGCAATTACGTGAAACGACTCAATTAACCCGGGCCGGATCACATCACATGTGTACCGTCCAAAGGGATTGGATCTTCTAGATACATTCATGCATGAATCTTCATCATTCATGTAACTGAATGTGCATTTGAACCCAAACATTCATGTATTTTGTGCATTCATGTATTTGACAAATACATGAACTTGTAAACACCTTGAATCTGGTCATACATGCACCTAATTAAATGTTGTTCATTCATGCATGTGGGATGTCCAAAAGAGATGTTTCTTCAAGCATTCAGTGCGCCGTCCATGAGCATTGTACCTATAAGAAATAAAACAATTCATAAGACATCATGTGAACACACATAAATTCATCACAATGTGAACACATTTAAGTTATGTGATATCTATGACATATTAATAACAAATATTAATATAAGACAAGTTTAATGCTTAAATAAATATGTGTAAATTTTATTTAATGCATTAAAGACAAAACCGAGTTAAACTAAAATCAGCTAAGCTTTAGGTCGTGAGCTAAAGTTGAGCTGAGATTAAACTCCTAAACTGAAGTTGAGCTAAGGTTTAGCTCGTGAGCTGAATATGAGCTAGGAGTGAGCTCGGTTTAGCTCAGGCAAGTTGGATTGAGCTCGAATAAGCTGGATTTGAGCTGGACAGAGCTCGTGGAGCTGGAAACGAGCTGGGATCAGCTTGCCTACATGTCAATGCTCGGCTTGACAGACTTGTTCGATGAAGTTCGCAGGGCGTGCTCGTATCATCCCCCCCTCTTTTAGGCGACTTGTCCTCAAGTTGAGCTGTTTATCCATGGGAGAACTTTGACTCGTGCATGGCTTTCCTCGATCAAATGGGATGGAAGATGTCACACAAACCTGAAAAATTCTTACCACAGCCAGTCAAAAGAAACTCAAAGGAGTCAGATTCAAATGTGTTCGATAGTTCATAAAAAATTCATTCAATCGAACATATGCCAAAAATCTCAATTGGTCAAAGCAAGCATACGTAAATTTATCGAAGAGTTTCGTTAGACCATCATTGCAAACATGAAAACTAAGTTGGATCAAGGGATAATTGGTTGAAAATGATGGCAGGCACTTAAACACATTATTCCTCATCCAAAACCTTTTAATTTCTTTAATCAAATATAGCAACTCATTTGGTCCTTTGTCTTGCTCATGCAAGGTATGCCATGGCCAAAGGTATGCTAACTCTTCCTTTCATTTTTTGAACAACATGAGGAGTGTCTCCAAATTCCAACATAATAATCACATCATTACAATGCCAAAAGGAAAAATCCATCTCATCACAGTATAAATAATTTCCAAACAACAAATCCAGGGAATTTTCAACTTCAATCGAATTGAGCAAAGATATTTGAAATTTTTCAGATGACTTACCTTGACGAATATGAAGAAAGACAATTGAGGATTGGGTTTACCTTTCTCGGTCAAAATGAATCTTCTCTCATTGGATAGATAACGTGATACGATCTCGGTTTAGTAGTTGAGGCCGAATCGTTTAGTTCCCGATCGTAAACGAAGAAGTAGAATAGACGAGAAGGAGATAGAATATATTTGTGTTCAAAGAAGTAAGATAAGTTCGTGCAAAGTTGGATGTGGATTTGGTTTAAGTCAAAAAGTTATGAATAGAATGGACGAGTTCGGTTTAGGATAATTAAGAAATGGTATTTGGTTTTGGTACGTTTTGGTATTTGGGAATTGGTTCGAAATAGTATGGAATTGGTACGAAATGGTATGGTATTTGGTACGAACTGGTAATGGTTGAAAAGACCTTGACCCGATACTTAGGAAAGTATGAACCAAAGGTATCAAAGGTGAACGCCACACTCGGGTTTAAGGAGTGATAAGTTCGGAAAAGACTCGGAAAGACGCCACTAAAAAACTTAGATAAGTCTTACGGGTCTCGAACGAAATTTGAGAGAAAATGCCTCACAAATTTGGCAGCAATTCGCTAATTAAAATGTCAAAAGTCCCTTACAAAGTGAAAATTTAGCTATTTATAATAATCCACTAGGCTAGCCGAATGGTCACTTAAATTCCTTAAAAATTAAGCAAATGAATTACTTAAATGGGCTAGCTAGATTCGGCTGAACTTGGAGCTCCAATGGTCACCTTCTAGATGGACAATTGAACTTGGAGCTTGAGGGAGTAAATGGCAGCAGCTACATTCGGTTGATGTGCTTAAAGGAGCTCATTTAATTGGAAACTATTGCTGAAAAATTACCAGCAATTAAGAAGATGTTGAGTAGTCACTTTGAGTGTGAAAACCAAGTTTTGAAGAGTCTTTGAATGTGAACACCTTGATCTGAATAGCCATGATGTATTCAACAGTGTGTAAGCAATAAATTCGGCTGAATGGTCACTTAGGAGACTTCAAACAGCAGCCAACTTCATTCTCCCATTCATGCATGTGCCGTCCCCTTCATGTACCCTCTTTTAATACCTTACATGCTCCAAAAACGTTCATGGATGATGTACCTGCAGCAACATTCATCAAATAATTCAAATTCATGTTTAGACGCATTAAATTAACACTAAAATGCTGCACATTAAATTCGGCAGCCTTAGGACATAATTAAAACAGGTAATAAAGTTAACATATTAAAAACAAGCTTAAAAACATATTTATAAGCTGTATAAATTAAGACAAAATTAATAACATGTCATAATAACTAAAATATCATGCATAATTAAGTTTGACCAGATTTAAGACCAATTTAATAACGAAAATTAATTAAGCTTGTAAATAACTAATTTAACTAACTCAATTAATTATTTCAGCTACTATATGATTGACTAAGTTATTTTGAGCTAATTTTGAGCTGGTTCGAATTTAATGAGCTGAAGTGGAGCTTAATTCAGCTCGTAACAAAGTGCAAGGAAGGCTCATCGAGTTTGTCCAAGCTTCATCAATGCGTCCAACCAAAGTCTCACCCCAAACTTGATCTACTAAGGCCGAAACAGCCTCCTTGAATTGTTTAGCTCGTGATCGGGTGATTGGACCTTGAGGTAGCTCCAAAGGCTCCTTGCTCGAGCTAGGTTGGACTTGAGGCGTGGCTGTATCATCCTCCCCCTCTTCAAAGCGATTTGCCCTCAAATCGGAATCTGCATCAAAAGGGGATAAGTCAGAGACATTAAAACTTGCACTTATGTTATACTCACCTGGTATATCAAGTCGATAAGAATTCTCGTTGATTTGTTCCAAGACTTGAAAAGGGCCATCACCACGCGGTAGTAGCTTTGACCTTCGTTGGGCGGGAAAACGTTCCTTTCTCATGTGAACCCAAACCCAATCACCAGGTTTGAAGATAATTCTTTTACGACCCTTGTTCGCTTTCCTAGCATAACTTTCGGTTCTTGCTTCAATGTTGGCTCGAACTTTCCGATGTAACTCCTTTACATACTCGGCCTTCTTTTTAGCATCTGCATGAATAAGTTGATCGTTAGGTAAAGATACTAAATCTAAAGGAGTTAACGGATTAAATCCATAAACAATTTCAAAAGGAGAGTGTTTGGTTGCCGAGTGAATGGATCGATTATACGCAAATTCTATATGTGGCAAACACTCCTCCCACCACTTAAGATTTTTCCGTATGATGGCTCGTAACAAAGTTGATAGCACTCGGTTGACCACTTCCGTTTGTCCATCTGTTTGGGGGTGGCAAGTGGTTGAAAACAACAACTTAGTTCCAAGCTTTCCCCAAAGCGATCTCCAAAAATGGCTCAAAAAATTCGCATCTCGATCAGAAACAATCGTCCTCGGGATGCCATGCAAATGAATAATTTCCTTAAAGAAAAGATTAGCAATGTGAATGGCATCATCAGTTTTTGAACAAGAAATAAAATGAGACATTTTGGAAAAGCGATCAACAACAACAAAAATAGAGTCCTTCCCTGTTTTAGTCCTAGGCAATCCAAGGACAAAATCCATGGAAATGTCCTCCCAAGGTGCGTCGGGTATAGGGAGCGGCGTATACAACCCGTGCGGCTTAATCTTGGATTTGGCCTTCTTGCACGTCACACATCGCGCACACACTCGTTCAACGTCCCTTTTCATTTTCGGCCAATAAAAATGCTCTTGGAGGGTTGCTAAGGTTTTTCCAACGCCAAAATGGCCCATAAGGCCTCCGCCATGCGCCTCATGTACTAATAGGTCTCGTATGGAACTCCGCGGCACACATAATTTTCCTTCTCTAAAAAGGAATCCGTCGCTCCTATAAAACTTATCAATAGCAACACTTTCACAAGCAACAAATATTTCTCCAAAATCATCATCAGCAGGATATAAATCTTTTAACAATGCAAAACCAAGCAGTTTAGAGTCCAAATACGACAAAAGGGTATACCTTCTTGAAAGAGCATCAGCTACGATATTTTCCTTACCCTTTTTATACTTAATGACATAGGGAAATGACTCCAAATACTCTACCCACTTAGCATGGCGTTTGTTTAATTTGTGTTGTCCTTTAATGTGCTTTAACGCTTCATGATCCGAATGGATCACGAACTCCTTCGGCCACAAATAGTGTTGCCAAGTCTCGAGAGCGCGGATAAGTGCATACATCTCCTTGTCATAAATGGGGTAGTTTAGCACGGCACCATTCAACTTTTCACTAAAGTAAGCGATCGGCCTCCCGTCTTGAGTTAACACGGCACCTATTCCAACACCTGAGGCATCACACTCAATTTCAAATGTTTTAGAAAAATCAGGCAGTGCTAACAACGGAGCTTTAGTAAGACAATCTTTAATAATATTAAAAGAATTTTCTTGCTCTTCGCCCCAATGAAAAGTCAAATTCTTCTTGATAGTGCTTGTCAACGGTGCAGCCAACGTGCTAAAGTTGGGTACAAATCGCCTATAGAAACTTGCTAGGCCATGGAAGCTTCGCACTTGGCTTATGCTCGTCGGTCTCGGCCATTCTTGAATCGCCTTAATCTTTTCGCTATCTACTTCGAGGCCCTCCGAGCTAACCACGAAACCTAAAAAGATAACTTTGTCAGAACAAAATGTACACTTTTTAAGATTAGCATACAAAGTCTCTTTTCTAAGAACTTCCAAAACAGCTCGCAAATGAATTACATGCTCATCCATCGATTTGCTATAAATGAGGATATCATCAAAATACACAACGCAAAACTTACCAATGAAATTTCGTAAAACATAGTTCATAAGTCTCATAAAAGTGCTAGGGGCGTTGGTTAAGCCGAATGGCATTACCAACCATTCATACAAACCATGTTTCGTTTTAAAAGCGGTTTTCCACTCGTCACCTTCGCGCATTCGAATCTGATGGTATCCGCTTTTGAGATCAATTTTTGAGAATAACTTGGCACCACTTAACTCATCGAGCATATCATCTAAACGCAGTATGGGATGCCTATACTTGATGGTGATTTTATTTACGGCACGGCAATCGACGTACATGCGCCATGTTCCGTCCTTCTTTGGTACCAACAAAACCGGTACAGCGCATGGGCTAAGGCTCTCTCGAATATAGCCTTTTTCCATGAGTTCATTGATTTGACGTTGAAGCTCTTTGGTTTCTTCGGGATTGGTTCGGTATGCTGGCCGGTTAGGAATAACAGCTCCAGGCATAAAATCGATTTGGTGCTCAATCCCACGAAGTGGTGGCAAACCACTTGGCACTTCATCCGAAAAAACGTCTTTGAAATCCTGCAAGAGAGACAAAACAGAAGAAGGGGGATCTCCGGATAAGTCGTTAGTATTAAACAAATTTTCCTTATACATAAGTACAAGGATCGATTGTTTTGCCAAAAACGCTTTTCGAACATCATTTGCTTTTGCAAAGACATTCAATTTTTCACTCACTTTTTCTTTTATCGCTCTCTTTTCATTCTCTTTTTTTGAATTTTCTTTTTCTTTCATTTTTCTTTTCTTTTGTATTTTCGCTCTTTTCTTTTTCTCTCATTTGATCTACAGAATTTTTCAACTTAAGTTGATCCTCATAAACTTGCTTTGGCGTCAATGGTGCTAAGGTTACATTTCTCCCAGATGCTTGAAAGAATATCGATTTGAGTAACCATCGTGCATAACTCGACGATCGAATTACCATGGACGGCCCAATAACAAGTGACCCACGTGCATCGGAACAACATCGCAAAGCACTTCATCGGAATATTTTCCAATGGAAAAGGAGACTAGAACTTGCTTTGTCACCTTTAACTCTCCTCCATCGTTGAGCCATTGAAGTTTGTACGGAGTTGGATGCTTGGTGGTTGGTAGATTTAATTTTTCCACCATGAGAGTGCTTGCTACGTTCGTACAACTTCCTCCATCGATGATGACACTACATAGCTTTCCTTGTACTTGACAACGAGTATGGAAGATGTTCTCTCGTTGTTGTTCATCGTCGATGCTTTGGATGCTTAGACTTCTTTTAACAATGAGGAGTTCTCCATCAAGAGCGTGTTCAACTTCTTCATCGCTTTCAGAAACGATTTTGGGCTCGTCTTCAAGTTCTTCCTCCTCCGATTCAATTTCTCCATTTGCTCGAACCACCATGACATTGCGGTTGGGACATTGACTCGCAATATGGACCCTTCCCAGGCACTTAGAACACTTAATATCTCTTGAACGATTAGCAAATGAATCGGTTGCTTTACCTTTGCTCGTATCGCCCATAGGTTTGTTTGCTTTGGTAGGCACCATTGGCTCTTTGGCACGGATTGGTGGATTAGTTTTACTCGAACTTTGCCCCCATCTAGTTGTGCTTGGGGTAGGAAAACTTCGAGTGGTACTCTTTCGCTTGAGTTGCTTCTCCACCTTAATGGCCATGTGTACCATGTCCACTATCTCAACATAATGTTGGAGTTCCACAATGTTAGCGATATCTCGGTTGAGACCAGCAAGGAATCGCGCCATTGTTGCTTCACGATCTTCTTGGACATCGGCTCGGATCATTGCGATCTCCATCTCTTTGAAATAATCCTCAACACTCTTTGAACCTTGAGTGAGATTTTGAAGCTTTTGATAGAGTTCCCGATGATAGTAGGAGGGAATGAAACGACGTCGCATCACGGCCTTCATCTCGGCCCAAGTGGATATTGGTCGTTCCCCATTCCTTCTTCGGCTCGTAGTGAGTTGATCCCACCATATCATAGCGTAATCGGAGAATTCTATGGTAGCCAACTTCACCTTTTTGATCTCGGAATAGTTGTGACAATCGAAGACCAATTCAATCTTCTTTTCCCACTCCAAGTAAGCTTCCGGATCAGACTTTCCTTGAAAGGATGGAATGGATAGTTTAATGTTCCTTAAGTCGTCATCCATACGTCTTTGATTCCGATTACCTCGGTTCCTTTGACCTCTTCGTCCTTCACTTATGTTTGATCCTTGATCACTTTCGACGTCATTCGGATCATATAGGTCGTCTTGATTAATTTCCAATTGGTCTCGCCCTCTTTGCGGCCCTTGGGGTGTACGCTCTCGTTGATTTCCCAATTCAACTCGATCCAGCCGTTCGTTAATAGATTCTAACTCACCTCGGATCATGCGTTGGATTTCTCGTAACCAGGCTTGTTGAGCCAAATCCGGCACTCCACCTCCTCCAGGCGCAATGTTTCGGATTGGTTGCTTTCCACCTCCTTCCGCCATATTTCGTTCAGGACTTTGAGACATGTAAATAAAAACCTCACAGCAAACCTCACAAAATCTCTCACAGAAAGAATAAACACTCCACTCGTGTTTCACTCAATTTTGGCTTTTAACTTGATGTAACTCTCGTGCCTTTTACCACTCACGTTCCTCTCGTGATTTCGTAAGCGACTCGTAGTGACTTAGTCTTAGTTCAGTGGGTCGACTTCAAATGGCTTTACAAGGGATTGATGTTAGGTTACGGGTAGGCTAAAAGAAACAAGAAAGGCTTTAGGCTAAGTGTGGCTTAGAAGATGAATAGAAGAGAATGCCAAACTTACAAACTCGAAACACTTTTTTTTTTATATCGAAATTTTTTTTTTATAATTGCGTGAAATTTCACTACGGGGGATATAAAAGAGTGTAGAATGAGATTTTGGAAAAATTTCTATTGAAGTGTCTCCAGACTCTTTTTTTTTTATGGATCTTTCACGTTCTTTTCGTCCGCACCTAAACCGTATGCAATTTTTTTTTCAATTTTTTTTTCGAACTCTTTTTTTTACGTACCTATTTCAAATTGACTTCGAGTGCTCGTACTTCTCATTTTTACCAGCTCTGATACCAAATGATACGATCTCGGTTTAGTAGTTGAGGCCGAGTCGTTTAGTTCCCTATCGTAAACGAAGAAGTAGAATAGACGAGAAGGAGATAGAATATATTTGTGTTCAAAGAAGTAAGATAAGTTCGTGCAAAGTTGGATGTGGATTTGGTTTAAGTCGAAAAGGTATGAATAGAATAGACGAGTTCGGTTTAGGATAATTAAGAAATGGTATTTGGTTTTGGTACGTTTTGGTATTTGGGAATTGGTTCGAAATAGTATGGAATTGGTACGAAATGGTATGGTATTTGGTACGAATTGGTAATGGTTGAAAAGACCTTGACCCGATACTTAGGAAAGTATGAACCAAAGGTATCAAAGGGGAACACCACACTCGGGTTTAAGGAGTGATAAGTTCGGAAAAGACTCGAAAAGACGCCACTAAAAAACTTAGATAAGTCTTACGGGTCTCGAACGAAATTTGAGAGAAAATGCCTCACAAATTTGGCAGCAATTCGCTAATTAAAATGTCAAAAGTCCCTTACAAAGTGAAAATTTAGCTATTTATAATAATCCACTAGGCTAGCCGAATGGTCACTTAAATTCCTTAAAAATTAAGCAAATGAATTACTTAAATGGGCTAGCTAGATTCGGCTGAACTTGGAGCTCCAATGGTCACCTTCTAGATGGACAATTGAACTTGGAGCTTGAGGGAGTAAATGGCAGCAGCTACATTCGGTTGATGTGCTTAAAGGAGCTCATTTAATTGGCAACTATTGCTGAAAAATTACCAGCAATTAAGAAGATGTTGAGTAGTCACTTTGAGTGTGAAAACCAAGTTTTGAAGAGTCTTTGAATGTGAACACCTTGATCTGAACAGCCATGATGTATTCAATAGTGTGTAAGCAATAAATTCGGCTGAATGGTCACTTAGGAGACTTCAAACAGCAGCCAACTTCATTCTCCCATTCATGCATGTGCCGTCCCCTTCATGTACCCTCTTTTAATACCTTACATGCTCCAAAAACGTTCATGGATGATGTACCTGCAGCAACATTCATCAAATAATTCAAATTCATGTTTAGACACATTAAATTAACACTAAAATGCTGCACATTAAATTCGGCACCATTAGGACATAATTAAAACATGTAATAAAGTTAACATATTAAAAACAAGCTTAAAAACATATTTATAAGCTGTATAAATTAAGACAAAATTAATAACATGTCATAATAACTAAAATATCATGCATAATTAAGTTTGACCAGATTTAAGACCAATTTAATAACGAAAATTAATTAAGCTTGTAAAAAACTAATTTAACTAACTCAATTAATTATTTCAGCTACTATATGATTGACTAAGTTATTTTGAGCTAATTTTGAGCTAGTTCGAATTTAATGAGCTGAAGTGGAGCTTAATTCAGCTCGTAACAAAGTGCAAGGAAGGCTCATCGAGTTTGTCCAAGCTTCATCAATGCGTCCAACCAAAGTCTCGCCCCAAACTTGATCTACTAAGGCCGAAACAGCCTCCTTGAATTGTTTAGCTCGTGATCGGGTGATTGGACCTTGAGGCAGCTCCAAAGGCTCCTTGCTCGAGCTAGGTTGGACTTGAGGCGTGGCTGTATCATAACGTAAGACAAACCTATTACTCTGATAAATTTGAATAGGTGGTGACGCACCATGACATGTCTTGCTCCTCGAGGGGTAGAATTCACAAAAATAAGAATGGCTAGTATTATCGAAAACTATGGACTTAAATGGAAAAGGAAAGTTACCATGGAAATTTGATTCAATTCCAAAAACATAGGTCGGCCTTACCTTCTCGAAATGAAACGAAAATTTTAGATGTGGCCAAACAATGTGATTAATAAATGAATCAAAATTGAAACCCAAATCATTGAATTTCACCTTCTTATCAAAATTTCGAACAACAAGCAAACATAATTTGAATGTAAATGATGCAAAGTGCTTAATGTTTCCATAAAATGAATTCATGTAGCAAATACCAGGCTTGAACGCATGAACTTGATCATTTGATTTAGCAGGCAACATGTTAAATAAGGAAAATATAATCAACTCATCGCATGATTCAAATTTCACTCGTTCAATCAGACTTGAAAAATTGGCACAACCAAGCATATTCATTTTATCACCAAAGAAACGATGCAACATGTTATCATGCAAGTAAATCAAAGGAAACTTAAACATGCAAATACTCAAACAATTTTGCATCGTAATTTCTACTCTAACAGATAGATCAAAGCATGGAAATCTTGCACAAAATTTCAGAGATTTATCTTGAACAATGCTCATGGACAGCGCAATGAATGCTTGAAGAAACATCTCTTTTGGACATCCCACATGCAAGAATGAACAACATTTAATTAGGTGCATGTATGACCAGATTCAAGGTGTTTACAAGTTCATGTATTTGTCAAATACATGAATGCACAAAATACATGAATGTTTGGGTTCAAATGCACATTGGGTTACATGAATGATGAAGATTCATGCATGAATGTATCTAGAAGATCCAATCCCTTTGGACGGTACACATGCATGCATGGAAGGAAATTAATGCAAGTTCATGTAGGGCTTGGTGCAATGTATGAAGAGGTGCATGTAGAATTGAGGTTCAATGGACGGCATTTAAGGGAGTACATGTACTGGAGACGTTCATGCAAGTAGGGGCTATTTAATGTTCATGTTTTAAAGGTTCATGGACCGAATTTATGGAGGAACATACATTGGGACGTTTCATGAGCATTGTACCTACAAGAAATAAAACAATTCATAAGACATCATGTGAACACACATAAATTCAGCACAATGTGAACACATTTAAGTTATGTGATATCTATGACATATTAATAACAAATATTAATATAAGACAAGTTTAATGCTTAAATAAATATGTGCAAATTTTATTTAATGCATTAAAGACAAAACCAAGTTAAACTAAAATGAGATAAGCTTTAGCTCGTGAGCTAAAGTTGAGCTGAGATTAAACTCCTAAGCTGAAGTTGAGCTAAGGTTTAGCTCGTGAGCTGAATATGAGCTAGGAGTGAGCTCGATTTAGCTCAGGCAAGTTGGATTGAGCTCGAATAAGCGGGATTTGAGCTGGACGGAGCTCGTGGAGCTGGAAACGAGTTGGGATCAGCTTGCCAACATGTCAATGCTCGACTTGACAGACTTGTTCGATGAAGTTCGCGGGGCGTGCTCGTATCACACATCTCCATTAATCAAAGAATGGCAGTTGGCCATATCATCAATATAATCAAAAACATTCACATAGGTTGGTTGAGACTGAAATGCTTTATAACACTTCCCTTCCTTACCTTGTGGCATAGGTGGACTAGGATTACCTTTACCAACCAATGCGAACCGTCCCTCCTTTGGGTGGTAATATAGATGGAACTTATTAATCAATTCTTCAGAAACCTGAAAAGAAGAAGCAATACAAGGAGAACATGTAGTTTGGTTAGTTGAAACACTCCTCGGTTTTTCTTGCTCTCGTTCTTCATTTTCACTCACTTCTTTTTCGAACTCACTTTGTTTTTTAAAAACACTCATTTCTTGATCATTTTTCTTTCTTTCTTCATACTCACTCTCTTTTTCAATTTTCTTTTCTTGATCAATTTCTTTTTCTTTTTCAATTTTCTTTTTCTTTTTCTCATTCTTTTTTTGCTCTCTTTCACTCTTTTTCTTTCATTTCTTTGTTTCTTTTCTCGGTTTCATTCAAAATTCTCTCATTTTCTCTCATAATATTTTCTTGTCTCTCTTTTCTTTTTATTTCTTTTTCTCGCTTCCTTTCATTACATGATGAAGATAAAACGAAAGAATTAAAAAGAGATGATTTCTGTCGGGTGTGAATGGAATAATTTACATAGGATTCACGTTCACTTTTTCATAAGGACTCCTTCGTTGATGATTTGTTTGAGGCACATGATGAAGAACTTGTACTTTCTCGTCCGTCATCTTGAAAGATCTCAGACTCAAAGTTTGCTTCTTTTTGTCTTGGATTCCTCGACGAATAGGATTCACGATAAGAATCTCTTCTCGAACATTCATTGGATGTTCGTCTCCTTGACACTCTCATTTCTGCCCCTTCACTTGGACTAATTTGCTCTTGTTGGCTAGTTTTTCTTAGATCGGCTCAATTCTTCGGTCGAGCATGCACTCCATCTCTTTCAACAAATACTGAAATTCAAATTCCAAAAATTCTTTTCGCAACATGATTTAGAAAAAAAATTAAAATAGAAAGATGAATTCTTCACCACAAACTTCACAATTTCACTCGAAAAAGAAATAATAGTTGTGCACTCCACTCGTGTTTTCACTCGTTTAGGCTTTTTCAACACTCGAATGCTCTCACACTCTCTAGCCTTTTACCACTCGTACTTACTCTCGTAACCTCTTATTTTGCTTCTCTTGACTCGTCTTGGTGCTTTGGGGTCGGCTTCAAAATGGTTACAAGGGTAGAATGTCACAGTGTAAAGGTAGGCTAAAAGAAAAAATTTTCTTCAGTGCAGTGCGGCGTTTTGGAATGGAGGGAACAAAGTTGATGAAAAGAACACGAGATGATCGGAACAAGATATAAACAATAGAGACGAACTTGATCACTTCACTTTTTTTTAATGTCGTATATTTTTCTTCTTTTTTTTTTTAAATTTCGTACTTCTCTTTTCTTTTTATTTTACAACTTCAAGATAGCACTGTTACAATAGTAAGACGAAATTACAACTTGAATTTTTTTTTAATTCGCATTTTTTTACAATGAACCTATTTCAATCTTGATACGAACGTTGACGCCTCTCGTTTTACAAGCTTTGATACCAAATGATATGATCCAGCTCGGGTGGTTGAGTCGAATTCATGTAGTTGCCCGATCATAGACGAGAAGAGTCGTTCGTGCCTCAATTTTGGAAGTAGAAGTGAATTGATAGGTTTGAATAAGCGGCAGGTTTCAAAGAAGGGTAAGATTAGTAATAGGTTCGGCTATGGGTAGCAAAGATGTTGTCAGATAGTTGGCTCAGTTTGGTGATAACAAGAAAGAAATTCGAAGAATGGGGATGGAAAATGAGCTTAACATCAGGAATGATTCAACACTAGATAGTGTCACCCTGATTACTATATTGTTAAGGTGAATAGATGGAATAGAAGATAGGTGAACACCATACCAAGAATGGTGATAAGTTCAAACAAAATCGATAGACGCCACTAGCACAAACTAGATAAGTCTTCGAAACTTGTACGAGATATGTGAGGAAGCAACCTCACAAGAACAATGTTCATTCAATAATTTGGCAAAAAGTCCCTCTTACATGAAATGAGCAAACTATTTATAAGCCTAAGATGCCTATTGATATTCGGCATATATTATGTTCACACCAACTTAAATTCTGTTCACATTTGCATTTAACATGTTCACACAAAAGCATTAAAATTCAGTTCAAGCTTAGAGATGGTGCATGAATTGGCCGAACCATCGTGTTGCTTCACTTGATGCATTCATGCATACTTAGCCTAGAAGAAAACCCATAGTTCATGAATGTGCAGCACTTTAATACTCCTACATCTCCCTTGGCCGAATGAGGCTTTAATGTACCTTGAATACTTGAATGGACATCTTGGATATGCATGATACATGCATGAAACGTCCCAATGCATGTTCTTCCTTAATTACGGTCCATGAATCTTCAAATACATGTACATAAAATAGCCCCCACTTGTATGAATGTCCCCAAGACATGAATTCCTTCAAATGCCATCCATTGAACACTGGTCGTGCATGCATCCTTCCATACGATGTATTACGCTACGCATGTTGATACGAGCTCGTTTCGTATGAAATAACGAGTCGTAATATTTCTTGATCGAAATTAGGTAGTGTCGGCCTTGAAATAAATTCAAGTCTTGGTGTTTAAAATTAAATGGCTTTGGGAAACAAGGGAGTTGATGGAGTGTTGTTTGCTGGATATTTCAATGAAAACAAGTCGAACCCTTATTAGCAAATAAGGACCCGGGGCTTAAGGTTTCAAAGAAAGAAAGGATTTGGGATAAAACCGAGACCCTCTATTTAGCAAAATAGGAACCTACGGTATGAAGAACGCCACACCAATGGTGATAAGTTCGAAACAAAGTCAGATTGACGCCACTTGTTGAAGATAAGTCAATTAGAGCTTTAGAGAATAAAGAGAGTGAATTGCCTCACTAAAATGATATTTCTTTCAGAAATTTGTCAAAAGTCCTTTTACAAGAAAATGAGTAACAATTTATAGCCTAATGCCTAGTAGCCGAATGGACATATTCTAGACTTAGTTTCTAAGCAAACATTGAACAAAAATGGCCAGCGTAGGTTCAGCTGAATGGTGACCATACATGAAGCTTCCATATTAAGCAAATGAATCTTGGGAATGCATGTAGCAGCTACATTCAGCTGATGAGCTTAAATGATCATTCAATAGGCAACTCTTGCTGAAAAATTATCAATAATAAAGAGGGCACTTGAACAGCCAGATTAGGTGTGAATGGACGGTTTTGAAGAGCCTTAAAATGTGAACACCAAGAACCGAATGGCCAAAATGTATCCAGCAATGTGAAGGAAATAATGGCAGCTTGAAAAACTATCTCTTTAGCCGAATGGTCACTTAGAGAACTTCAATAATCAGCACACCATTTTTAATGTAGTTCATGCATGTATCATTAGGTGCATTGAATCCAACATGCATGCATCTTGCACACCACATTCGGCCAACCTTTCCCATGCATCTTCCACATTCGGCTGAACCTAAATAAAACAAATGAACCTCATTAATTTAACTCAATTCAGCTGAATTAATTTAAAACATAATATGAACATACTAATTAACATTAAGCCGAATTAAATATGTACTAAACAAGACACATTAATTCGGCTGAACATAGTTAATTCATGTAATATATTCAAACAAATTAAATGACATCTAGACACCTTTAATTCAACCAAATCAACATATTAAACACTTGTAATAAATTAAGACATATTTAAAAGCTGTAATGAAACTTATTTAAATGCTTATTTAAATGGTCTAAAATTCCAGCAGCAAATTAATTAGCTAGAACGAAATTCAGCTTCAAAGAAGTTGAATATGTTCAGCTCGTTTTTAAACTCCTTGCTATCATTTTCCTCAACCCGTTCCACCATTGCTAAAATAGCATCTTTGAATCGTCTAGCTCTAGCTCGCATTATTGGACCAATGGGCAGCTTAATGCCTTCTTGTTCGTTCTCCATTTGGTTCGTAGGCAAGCTCACATCATTCCCCTCCTCTTCAGAACGATTTGCCCTCAAATCGGAATCTGCATCAAACGGAGACAAATCAGAAACGTTAAAAGTCGCGCTAACATTATATTCACCAGGCAAGTCCAATTTATAGGAGTTATCGTTAATTCGCTCAAGGACTTGAAACGGTCTATCCCCTCTCGGAAGAAGTTTGGATCGCCTTTGCATAGGAAATCTCTCCTTGCGCATATGCAACCAAACCCAATCTCCCGGTTCGAACACAACTCGCTTACGACCTTTGTTAGCATGTTGCTCATAGTTCTTGGTCTTGGCCTCAATATTGTCTCGAACTCGTTGGTGCAATTGCTTGACGAAATCAGCTTTGCGCTTCCCATCTACATGAACAAGTTGATTAGAAGGCAATGGCAATAAATCAAGTGGAGTTAATGGATTGAAACCATAGACAATTTCAAAAGGAGAAAATTTGGTAGCTGAATGAACAGCTCGATTATACGCAAACTCCACATGTGGTAAGCATTCTTCCCAAGCCTTCACATTCTTTCGAATAATAGCTCGAAGCAATGTAGACAGAATCCAGTTGACCACTTCAGTTTGGCCGTCCGTTTGCGGATGGCAAGTGGTTGAAAACAGCAACTTCGTTCCAAGACGCCCCCATAGTGTCCTCCAAAAATGGCTAAGGAATTTTGCGTCTCGGTCGAACACGATCGTTCTAGGCATGCCATGCAACCTGACCACCTCTTTGAAAAATAAGTTAGCAATATTAACGGCATCATCAGTTTTATGACATGCTATAAAATGGGCCATTTTTTAGAACCTATCTACAACCACAAATATTGAATCTCGGCCATTCTTACTCCTAGGTAAACCTAGCACGAAATCCATGGAGATATCAGACCAAGGGGTTTCGGGAATAGGTAATGGTTTATACAAACCGTGGGGCTTAATTCGTGACTTAGCCCGTTTGCACGCAATGCATCTAATACAAAATCGTTCGACATCTCGTCGCATCTTGGGCCAAAAGAAATGTTCGTGCAATGTAGCTAATGTCTTAGCAACACCAAAGTGCCCCATTAATCCTCCGCTATGGGCTTCTTCGATCAACACTTCTCGTACGGAACCTTGGGGTATACAAAGCTTTCCTTCTCGGAATAAGTACCCATCATGTCGATAGTACTTCTCGTAGGCTCCCTTGGCACATAATCTAAAGAATTCACCAAAGTCAGCATCGTTGACATATAAATCTTTAAGAAATACAAACCCCATTAACTTAGCATCCAAAATATTTAGCAACGCATACCTTCGAGATAGTGCATCAGCCACTACGTTTTCCTTGCCTTTCTTATATTTAATAACGTAGGGAAAAGATTCGAGAAATTCTACCCACTTAGCGTGTCGCTTATTCAACTTGTGTTGCCCCTTTAAATACTTCAAGGACTCATGATCGGTGTGTATGACGAATTCCTTGGGCCAAAGATAGTGTTGCCACGTTTCTAAGGCTTGAATCAACGAATAGAGCTCCTTTTCATATGTTGGATAGTTTAAGACAGCACCATTCAGTTTCTCGCTAAAATAGGCAATAGGACGACCATCTTGCATCAACACAGCTCCAATGCCTAAACCTGATGCATCACATTCTAACTCGAAAGTTTTATCAAAGTTAGGCAAAGCTAATAACGGTGCATGAGTTAGACAATCTTTAATTTTAAAAAGGGATTTTTCTTGTTCCTCTCCCCAAATGAAGTTGGAATTCTTACGAATAACCCCGGTTAAAGGTGCGGCTAAGGTGCTGAAATTTGGCACGAATCGACGGTAAAAACTTGCTAGTCCATGGAAACTTAGGACTTAGGAGACATTCGTCGGACGGGGCCATTCTTGGATCGCCTTGATCTTCTCTTGATCGACTTCAAGACCCTCCGAGCTAACAACAAAACCTAAAAACACAACCTTGTTAATGCAGAAATCACATTTCTTCAAATTAGCATACAAGGTTTCTTTTCTCAGTACTTCCAAAACAGATTTTAAATGTAAAATATGTTCATCCAAATTTTTACTATAAATCAATATATCGTCGAAGTATACTACGCAAAATCTACCAATAAAAGGTCTTAAAACGTGATTCATAAGCCTCATGAATGTGCTTGGGGCGTTCGTTAAGCCAAATGGCATAACGAGCCATTCGTAAAGCCCATGCTTCATTTTGAACGCAGTCTTCCACTCATCTCCCTCACGCATCCGTATTTGGTGATAACCGCTCTTAAGGTCGATTTTTGAAAATAAACTCGCGCCACTTAGCTCGTCAAGCATATCATCCAATCGTGGTATAGGATGACGATACTTGATAGTTATTTTGTTTATAGCACGGCAGTCCACGCACATCCTCCACGTTCCATCCTTCTTCGGAACTAGTAAAACAGGCACGGAGCATGGACTAAGGCTTTCACGCACATAGCCCTTTTCAAGGAGTTCATTTACTTGCTTTTATAATTCTTTCATCTCTTCAGGATTGCTCCGGTAAGCAGGTCGGTTTGGAATTACGGCTCCCGGCACAAGATCGATTTGGTGTTCAATTCCACGAATAGGTGGTAACCCACTCGGGATTTCTTCCGGGAATACGTCTTGAAATTCCTGCAACACAGACAAAATAGAATAAGGCAATTTGTCATCAAATTCGTTAGTGCCAAGCAAGCTCTCCTTGTACAAAAGAACCAACAATGGTTGTTTCAATAGCATCGATTTTCGAACTTCCCTCTCTTTTACAAACAAATTCTTTTTTTCAATCTCATCACTCATTTCTTTTTCTTTTGAATCACTCTCTCTTTTTTTATCACTCATCTTTTTGTTTTTCTTCTTCTCTTTATTCTTTTCATTTTTTTGCTCTCTCTCGATTTCTTTTGATTTTTCAACCGAACTCCTCATTTTGAGTTGATCTTCGTACACTTGTTTCGGTGATAACGGAGCTAGAGTCACCATTCGTCCCATATGTTTGAAAGAGAATCGATTTGTGTAACCATCATGAATTGCTCGCTTGTCGAATTGCCACGGACGTCCCAAAAGAAGATGCCCCGCATGCATCGGTACAACGTCGCACATCACTTCATCTTGATATTTTTCGATTGTGAATGAAATGAGCACTTGTTTTGTTACCTTTAATTCTCCACCATCGTTAAGCCATTGGAGTTTATACGGATGGGGATGTTTGGTGGTGGCCAATCCGAGTTTCTCCACCATCAACGTGCTAGCCACATTTGTACAACTTCCCCCATCGATTATCACGCAACAAATCTTACCTTGCACTTGACATCGCGTATGGAAGATGTTCTCGCGTTGTTGATCATTTTTGGCACCTTGCAAGGTGAGACTTCTTTTCACAACCAAGATTTCTCCATTCTCGGCCTGTTCGATGTCTTCCTCTTCTTCGAGTTGTTCAACAGCCTCGTTCTCTTGTTCACTTTCGGATTCAATTTCTCCATCATCTCAAACAAACATCGCATTTCGGTTCAGACATTGGCTTGCGATGTGGCCCCTTCCAAGACATTTGAAGCATTTGATGTCTCGGGATCTATTTGGTTGGGCATCCATCTTTCCTTTACTCGATTCAGCAATCGGTTTGTTGAATTTAGTAGCTCCACTTACTTCTTTATTTCGACTCGGCAAGTCTCGTTTGTTGGACCCTTGCCCCCACTTAGTCGTAGAAGAAGTATTAGGGAAAGAACGGAACGTACCTTTTCTCTTTAATTGTTTTTCAACCTTTATGGCCATATGGACCATATCAATGACCTCGACATAATGGTGTAGCTCCACAATATTTGCAATATCTCGGTTAAGGCCGGTGAGAAATCGAGCCATGGTGGCTTCTCGATCTTCCTCCACATCGGCGCGGATCATGGCCACTTCCATTTCCTTGTAGTAATCCTCCACGCTTCGTTGGCCTTGAGTTAAGCTTTGGAGCTTTTGATACAACTCCCGGTGATAGTAAGCAGGAATGAATCGCTTTCTCATTATGGCTTTCATTTCCGCCCATGTAGACACGGGACGTTCGCCATTGCGTCTTCGGCTCATCGTGAGTTGATCCCACCATATTATGGCGTATTCGGAGAATTCTATAGCAGCTAACTTTACCTTCTTGCTTTCCGAGTAATTGTGGCACTCGAAAACTAACTCCACCTTCTTCTCCCATTCAAGATAGGCCTCGGGATCCGACCTTCCTTGAAAAGCAGGAATCGCCATTTTAATGTTTTTTAAATCATCATTGGTCCTCTCTCGATCTCTTGGTCCCCGTGCTCGTTGGCCTTGTCGCCTTGCACTTTGTCGCGAAGCTCGATCATTTTCAACGTCACTTACTTCATATAGATCATTTGCATGTTGCCATGGACGTTCTCGCTCTCTTCTCGGAATAGGAGGGGTGTTCGCACGTTGGCTTCGTTCCTCCATTTGTTCCATTCGTTCATAAAGGGAATCAAATTGAGGTTGGAACAAACGAGAAATTTCTCGCACGATTGCTTGAACTTGTAGATCGAGCACTCCGCCTCTGGGAACGTTTCTCCTTGGTTGAAGATTAACTCCTCCACCAGCGGCATTCGAGGCTCCTCCACTTGTTGCTCGTCGTTCCGGGCTCCTTGACATGATGATTAAAATTAAGAAAATATCCTCACCAAAAAAAAAACCTCACAATTCACTCACAAGAAAAGAATTCACTCCTCTCGTGTTTCACTCTATTTTCGGCTTTTATCTTGATGTACTCTCTTGCCTTTTACCTCTCAAATCCAACTCTCGATATTCTGAAAAGCTACTTAGATTTATCCACACTTGTGGGTCGGCTTCAAGGGGTTTGCAAGGGAAAGTCGTAGGGTTTAGGGTAGGCTCGAAAGAAAAAAAGGCTTAAGATGTGGTGTATAAAATGGATTCACTAATTGGGAATTTTTTTTTAATAGCGTGAAAATTCACTAAAATGGGTATAAAGGAGTGTAGAATGTGATTTTAGAAAAAATTTTGTTGAAGTGTCTCCAGACTTTTTTTTTACGGATCTTTCACGTTCTTTTCGTCCGCACCTAGACCGTATGCAATTTTTTTTCAAATTTTTTTTCAATTTTTTTTTCAATTTTTTTGAATCTACAATTTACGTACATAAATTAACTAGCTCTGATACCAACTGATACGAGCTCGTTTCGTATGAAATAATGAGTCGTAATATTTCCCGATCAAAATTAGGTAGTGTCGGCCTTGAAATAAATTCAAGTCTTGGTATTTAAAATTAAATGGCTTTGGGAAACAAGGGAGTTGATGGAGTGTTGTTTGCTGGATATTTCAATGAAAACAAGTCGAATTCTTATTAGCAAATAAGGACTCGGGGCTTAAGGTTTCAAAGAAAGAAAGGATTTGGGATAAAACCGAGACCCTCTATTTAGCAAAATAGGAACCTACGGTATGAAGAACGCCACACCAATGGTGATAAGTTCGAAACAAAGTCAGATTGACGCCACTTGTTGAAGATAAGTCAATTAGAGCTTTGGAGAATAAAGAGAGTGAATTGCCTCACTAAAATGATATTTCTTTCAGAAATTTGTCAAAAGTCCTTTTACAAGAAAATGAGTAACTATTTATAGCCTAATGCCTAGTAGCCGAATGGACATATTCTAGACTTAGTTTCTAAGCAAACATTGAACAAAAATGGCCAATGTAGGTTCGGCTGAATGGTGACCATACATGAAGCTTCCATATTAAGCAAATGAATCTTGGGAATGCATGTAGCAGCTACATTCAGCTGATGAGCTTAAATGATCATTCAATAGGCAACTCTTGCTGAAAAATTATCAATAATAAAGAGGGCACTTGAACAGCCACATTAGGTGTGAATGGACAGTTTTGAAGAGCCTTAAAATGTGAACACCAAGAACCGAATGGCCAAAATGTATCCAGCAATGTGAAGGAAATAATGGCAGCTTGAAAAACTATCTCTTTAGCCGAATGGTCACTTAGAGAACTTCAATAATCAGCACACCATTTTTAATGTAGTTCATGCATGTATCATTAGGTGCATTGAATCCAACATGCATGCATCTTGCACACCACATTCGGCCAACCTTTCCCATGCATCTTCCACATTCGGCTGAACCTAAATAAAACAAATGAACCTCATTAATTTAACTCAATTTAGCTGAAAATTTAAAACATAATATGAACATACTAATTAACATTAAGCCGAATTAAATATGTACTAAACAAGACACATTAATTCGGCTGAACATAGTTAATTCATGTAATATATTCAAACAAATTAAATGACATCTAGACACCTTTAATTCAACCAAATCAACATATTAAACACTTGTAATAAATTAAGACATATTTAAAAGCTGTAATGAAACTTATTTAAATGCTTATTTAAATGGTCTAAAATTCCAGCAGCAAATTAATTAGCTAGAACGAAATTCAGCTTCAAAGAAGTTGAATATGTTCAGCTCGTTTTTAAACACCTTGCTATCATTTTCCTCAACCCGTTCCACCATTGCTAAAATAGCATCTTTGAATCGTCTAGCTCTAGCTCGCATTATTGGACCAATGGGCAGCTTAATGCCTTCTTGTTCGTTCTCCATTTGGTTCGTAGGCAAGCTCACATCACATGTACTTGCATTAATGGCTCCTTCATGTATTCGGTCACTTTGTGGAACTTAACTCTTGGCCAAAAGGTTGCTTAGGGATCACCAATAGCCAGCCCACCATGCATAAATTCGTTCATGCATGAACTTTTATATTCTATGTAACTAGCCGTGCATGAATCTCATTAAATGTACTCAATACATTCGGCTAAACCTACAAGAAACATGAACACATTAAATCCCAATGTATATTCAGCTGAACATGTTAATAGCATGAACTAAGCATCATAAACATCATGCTGAGCTAAACTAAACACATTAATTAAAGACTAGCTAGTAGCATTAAGTTCGGCTAGCTCAAACTAAGTGAAAACATTTAATGAATTTATTTGAGCTAGGATTTTCGTTAATGAGTTGTAGCAAACTAATTACTATAAAAGTAAAACTTAGTTTAATTTATTGAAATAAAGAACGAGCTAAAAGTATGCTCGGTTGAGCTGAAACGAACTCAAATGAGCTGAGTTGAGCTAGACGGAACTCGAGGAGCTGGAAATGAGCTAGGATTAGCTTGCCAACAATGCACGAGTTCTTTGGATAGTTGCTTCGAGCTGATTTTGTGAGCATTGGCCCTTGTTTCAAACTAAGGTTTTGCATTAGAAGCTAAAACAGCTTCTAGGAAATGCTTAGCACAACTCGAGTTATGGGTATTTTTGGAAGCTCAATTGAATCTTGATATGCACTTGAGGGAGCCCCGGGTGTGCATACATCATTCCCCCCGTCTTCAAAGCGACTTGTCCTCAAGTCGAACGTTTGGATCACTCTAGGGCGGAAGATAAAAGAGCTGTCAGAAATTTGAATAGGAATCGAAATTTGACAACTATTAATTTCATCATCATGAAAGAGTAAAAACTTGAATACAAAACAAACTAGAAATGGGCCAATCCTTTTTGTTTCACGAACAGATGAGGGATTATCGTTGGTGAGGTAAAGGTTGGGTCTTACCTTTCCAATTTGACTATCCATCTTCGGCAATAGAAATGGTGTATGAATCATTTGAACGAAATATCCATAAGTTGTCAATAAATTTTTCAAACAAAAAAATTGTCCAAGCATAATTGTATCAAAACAAATATGATTCATATAAGCGAACGTATTCAAAACACCATTTTCACAAGCGAATGGACGAAACGTCTTACAAGGTAATGCTTCATCAATCAAAGAATAGCAATTGACTGCATCAATGAATGGAACCTTTTCCGGACGCAAGTCATGACAAAATCATCAATTCGAGTCGAATAGGGCGGCCTAAGAACTAATGAAAACTCACCTTGCTTACCGTTGGGACTAGGGAGATGAAAATCAGTTTTACTTTTTTCAACCAACGTAAACCTTCTTTCCTCGGAAAGGTATTGAAGCCAAAGCTCTGCACATGATCCTTGAGAAACCTGAAATGAAGAATAAACACAAAAACAATTCTCACTTTTCAAAGTGTCTCCTTCACAAAAATGATAGATGATAGTGTCTCCATGGTTGGTGAACTCGAAGGGACATGCTGAAATGATATTCACCAATTGAGCGTATGAATCTATACCAGGATCAAAAGCATGAGTTGATCTTACCTTTTCGAGATGAAACAAGAATTTCATGTACAGCCACGTAAAATGAACAAGGAACGATTTTAAGTTATAATCAAAATCTTTAAAGTTCGTTTCCTTAGTCATAGTCCAAGCATCAAGTAAACATAAATTATTCGCACAAAATTTAGGATGCTTGAGTTCCCCACATATCGAACCAAAATAACAAATTCCAGGTTTAAACACATGAGCTTGGTCACTTGATTCAATATGCAATAAGAGTTTCTTGATTTCCAATGTCCCATGTATGTTAATCAAAGAAGTTGGGATCAACCAATCATTCCAATAATCATTAAACTCAAGTCTCACTCGATCAAACCTACACAAGCATGCAAAATTTACACAACAAGGCAGCAACATTAAACCACCATCACAAACTGTTACGAGTCATAAAGGCCCAATCCAAGTTCAAGAACGTGATGGGCTCAAATTGCCACGAGGCCCAATAACCAAAATCCAGCCCAATCAAGAAATTTCTTCATACTTAGTTGAAAATCAGGCCAAAATGTCAAAGGGTCCAATTTGTAAACATCTTACTTGTTTAATTTAATTTTTTAATCTTTAGGAGCATTACATGTAAAATTCGGCCCAAAACAGCCCATATAAGTGCATAGCCGAATTTATCTTGTTATTTTATTAATTAGGTTTAATTTTTATTAGTTACTTGTGAGATTAGGATTTGTTGGTGGCCTATATAAGCATTGGCCAGCCACCCTTTGTAAACACATCTTATTATTATTTTTTTTCTATCAAATTTCAGATTTGTTGAGTGCAGAATTTTCTTTGGGGTTTTCTCCAAGAATTCTCTCTTGAGTTTTCTTTAGAAGTTGTTTTAACAATCTTTTGATTGTGGGAGCCATCTTCAACCTTCTTCTTGCCATCGATATTCTTTGGAGGGGAGATTAGAGCCGTTTGAAGGAATTTGTGAATTCTTTCGGGATTTCAAGGATTCTTAGGACTTATCTTTTATTCTTGCTGTTTCGTTTTATTTCTTTATTCCTACTTGTGCCGATTCTTTATCTCATTTGTTTGCTGTTCTTCTTTTGCTTTTCCAGCCATATTCAACTCAAAGAATCGAATTAAATCATCATTCATTGGCAGCAAAGAGTCGTTCTCAAAAATCCCCAATTCCTAGGGTTTGGCCGATTGAATCTCTTTCAATTTGGGGATCAATTGATTGCTGGAAATTAGGCATTCTTGGCCGAATCAATCCCTTGGCAGATTTGCATCCTTTCAATTCTTTCAATTCCGTTTGATTCGCTTATTCTATTTCTTTGTTTCTTGCTGCTCATTTAATTAAATTTGGGGACTTAATTTCAGGTCTGATTAGTTTAATCTTGTTATTTGTTTTAATTTTCAGATCTGTTCATTTAGAGCTTTTGTAGGAGGAGGATGAAGAAACAACTATGGTTCGATTTATTGATGGTTTGAACAGGCCGATAGCTAATACATTGAGGCTACAAACTTACATTGATTTGGAAGAAGCAGTTCATAAAGCCATTGAGATCGAGCAACAACTAAAGGAACAAAGGTTTGGTTCCTTCTCGACTTCGCAATATTACCGAGGTAACAATTCCAATTCTGATTTTAAGAGCTCAAAATCACCTTTTGTTACTAACAAGCCTTCTTTGAGTAATGGAAGCAAGCAATCAGATTGGAAAAAAGGGGCTCCTATTAAAACGCAAACACCTTCTAAGCAGCCCAATTTAGGAGATTCGAGTGCGAAGAGGACTCGTGAGATTGAGTGCTTTAAGTGCAAAGGGCGTGGTCATTATAGTAGGGAATGCCCTAACACAAGATTACTTCTTCTGAAAGATAATGGTGAGTACACTTCTGACTCTGATAAAACAGATCCAGATATGCCAGAACTTGTGGATGACAGTGATAATGGCGAAGAGTTGGTCGAACCACCAAAAGAAGGGGACTTTGCTAATTTCCATTGCTTTGTAGTTCGCCGAACCCTTAACATTCAGATGAAAGATGATGAGAGCCAAAGGACCAATATTTTCCATTCTCGGTGTTTTATTAAAGGTAACTTATGTTCACTCATTATTGATAGTGGGAGTTGCTCGAATGTAGTGAGTAGTTATTTGGTGGATTCTTTAAAGTTGCCTTGTGCCAAACACCCTAAGCCATATCACCTTCAGTGGCTTAATGAATGTTCCGAAGTTAAAGTTACGAAACAGTCCTTGGTCACTTTTAAACTCGGCAATTATGAGGATGACGTATGGTGTGATGTAGTCCCCATGCATGCGGCACACTTGCTCCTTGGACGACCTTGGCAATTTGATCGCGATGTTACACACCAAGGTAAACTTAATCGATACTCCCTTGTATTTAAAGGCAAGAAATTCACTTTTGCTCCTTTAAATCCTACTGATGTATATAAAGATCAATTGAGGATGATAAAATTTTGTGAGGGGGTAAGGGAGAAAGAGAAAGTACAAAAGATAGAGAGAAAAGAGGCTAATAGTAGTGGAAAAAGTCAAAATTTAAAAAGCCCAAAGGTGAGTGAATCCTCTAGTGGTAAAATGAGCGGAAAAAATCTTTTGGCAACAAAAAAAGATGTGAAGAGAGCCCTACTTAATAAATAGCCTTGTATCCTTGTGAGGTTTAGGCAAAATTATTTATCTTTATCTAACATTAACGAAAATTTGCCTAGTGTGTTTCAATCTCTTTTGCAGGATTATGAGGATGTTTTTAGTGAGGCCCTTAAAGGTTTACCACCTTTACGAGGGATAGAACATCAAATTGACTTAGTACCCGGAGCTTCAATCCCAAATCGACCAGCCTATAGATGCAATCCCGAGGAGACAAAGGAATTGCAAAGGCAAGTTGAGGAATTACTAGACAAAGGGTACATTCGTGAGAGCCTAAGTCCTTGTGCTGTTCCTGTCTTATTGGTGCCAAAGAAAGATGGTACGTTTCGTATGTGTGTTGATTGTTGCCCAATCAACAAGATAACGGTAAAGTATCGACACCCAATCCCTAGACTTGATGATATGCTTGATGAATTACATGGTTCAATAATATTTACAAAAATTGATTTAAAAAGCGGTTATCATCAAATTCTAATGAGGGAAGGGGATGAATGGAAAACAGCCTTTAAAACAAAATTTGGATTGTATGAATGGTTAGTTATGCCTTTCGGCCTTACTAATGCACCTAGTACATTTATGATTAATGAATCATGTTTTGAGGCTACATTTGGGTAAATTTGTAGTAGTTTACTTTGATGATATTTTAATTTACTCAAAGTCATTAGATGATCATGTTTTCCATGTTCGAAATGTTTTGGATATTCTACGAACTGAAAGATTATTTGCCAACCTTGATAAATGCACATTCTGTTGTGATAAACTAATATTCTTAGGTTTCATAGTTAGTGCTCAAGGTATTCATGTCGACGAGGACAAAGTTAAGGCAATTAAGGAGTGGCCGACTCCTAAATCGGTAACTAAGGTGAGATCTTTCCATGGTTTAGCCAGTTTTTATAGACGATTTGTGAAAGATTTCTCTACTATTGCTGCCCCATTGACTGAAGTTATAAAGAAATCAGTGGGTTTCAAATGGGGTGAAACCCAAGAAAAAGCTTTTCAGACTCTAAAAGCTAAGTTATGTTCTGCTCCTTTGCTTAAATTACCTGATTTTGCTAAAGCTTTTGAACTTGAGTGTGATGCTTCAGGAATTGGAATCAGCGCTGTTTTAATGCAAGATAAGCAACCTATTGCTTATTTTAGTGAGAAATTGAACGGTGGACAGTTAAATTACTCGACTTATGACAAAGAACTATTGGCATTAGTTCGTGCACTTCAAGTATGGCAACATTATTTGCTGCCTAATGAGTTTGTCATACATACAGATCATGAGTCTCTTAAATGGTTAAAGGGACAAGGTAAGTTGAGTAAAAGACATGCCCGATGGGTAGAATTCATTGAAACATTCCCTTATATGATTCAATATAAAACAGGTAACGATAATGTAGTTGCAGATGCTTTGTCTAGACGATATACTTTAATAACTACATTGAATGCTAAAGTCTTAGGGTTTGAACATATTAAAGAGTTATATGATGATGATACTGATTTCAGCCATATCTATAAGAATTGTGGACATACTGCTTTTGAAAAATTTTATCTTGTAGATGCTTGCTTTTTCGTTTAAACAGGTTATGCATACCAAAGTGTTCCATGAGAGAATTGTTGATTCATGAAGCCTATAGTGGGGGATTAATGGGACATTTTGGAGTGGCCAAAACACTATACATATTGCAAGAACACTTCCATTGGCCACATATGAAGAAGGATGTGGAAAGGGTATGTTCCAAGTGCATTACATGCAAACAAGCAAAATCTAAGGTAATGCCTCATGGCCTTTACACTCCTCTATCGATTCCTACTTCACCTTGGGTAGATTTATCCATGGATTTTATTTTAGGTTTGCCTCGAACAAAAAAAGGAAGAGATAGTATATTTGTTGTTGTTGACAGGTTTTCAAAGATGTCACATTTTATTCCTTGTCACAAAACAGATGATGCTACACATGTGGCAGACTTATTCTTTAAAGAAGTGGTAAGACTTCATGGCATCCCTAAAACAATTGTTTCTTGATGTGATCCGGCTCGGTTGATTGAGTCGATTCACTTGATTGCCCGATCGTCGACGAGAAGTTTGTTCGATTTTGTAGATAGATGGAGTTAGATGATTTTTTATAGCGGAAGTTGAGAAAATGGGTTCAAAAGATGGTTTGGATAGATGTTTGATAGGCTTGGTGAAATAAAGAAATATTGTTTATAATTTAATAGTTAAAATGGAATGGAAAAATAGAACTCAAGCGAAGAACGATTCAATACTATATGAAGTATTGCCCCGGGACTTATATTGCTTAAGGTGGGTTTAATGGATTGTCGAAGATGGACCTTGACCCGTTACCTATAGAAAGGTAGGAACCAAAGGTATAAAAAGGTGGATGAACGCCACACCGATTCGGTGATAAGTTCAATGGAGTTCGGATTGACACCACTAGCAAGCTAGATAAGTCGCTTCGAGACTCGAACGAAAGAAGAGAGGAGGTAACCTCACAAGAACAATAGTTCATTCAAAAATTTGACAAAAAGTCCTCCCACAAAATGAAATAGCAAACTATTTATAGACTAAGTACTAGCTAGCCGAATGGTCATCTTCATGGCTAAGCAAATTAAGCTAGAAAATTCTAGAATTGAAGCATTAAGTTGTTGTAGCTAAATTCAGCTGATTGAAGTCCAATAGGCAGCTTCTTGACTAAGCAAATGAACTTGGAATGCTTGGAAAGGTGCATGGCAGCAGCTAGGTTCGGCCAATGAGCTTAAATGAGCTCATTAAGATGCAACTCTTGGCTGAAAAAATACCAGCATTAAAGGAGAACGTGAATGGCCAAAATAAGTGTGAAAAGTCAGCCTTGAAGAGTCCTTTAGGTGTGAACATGGCCAACTGAATAGACATGGGTGTGAACTCCAAGTGTGAACGGCATTATGCTGTTTTGGGGAATGAATTCGGTCAGCTGAACATTCACTTGAAGATCCATGTATGTGTCATCAAGTTCATTGAATCTGATGTGAATGCACCTTGCTAAATGTCTCTTCCAAATTCGGCTCACTTGAGGGCTGATGAATGCATGGGATGCCAATAGCTTTGTCTAGATTCGGCCAAGGTGTGAATGGACACTTCAAAAGATATCTTTTGGCCGAATAGGTGCATAGGAAATTCAATGGTCAGCCACCGATGCATGTAGGTGGATATTCATGCACTCTTCCATTCATTGTATTGAATCATTCATGCATCATCTTTAAGGCAACCATTCGTTGTAGGTAGTCATGCATGTACCCGAACATACATTGAACCAGAAATGTTCATGAATCCTCATTAATTGTGTTCCCACATGTGGATGTACCTACAAAAGATATAAACAAATTAGATTCAAGGTACATTCAGCTTAAATTAAATAATATCAAGACATATTTAACAAATTAAAATAAAGACATAAATAAAATATAATTAATAATAAATTCGGCTAGCTCAATGATAGTCAAAATTCTTGATGAGCTGAATTGAGCTAGAAAATTCAGTTATGAGCTGTAGTAAAAATAATTAAAATAAAACTATCACTCAAATTATTCAAATAATAAAATTAACGAGCTGGAAAGAAGCTAAATTGAGCTCGATTGAGCTGACTTGAGCTCGAGTGAGCTGGAAACGAGCTAAACGGAGCTCAACGAAAAGAAATTGAACTATTTCAGCTTGCATGGATTTGCAAGCAATGCTTAGGGAGCTGGTCCAAAAGTGTGCCCGAGGCGTGACCGTATCATCCCCTCCCTCTTTAAAGCGATTTGTCCCCAAATCGAGCCATTGGTTCATTCGATCGCAGCAACTTTTACTTAGCTTTCCTCGGTCGAACGGGATGGATTGGAATTGGGACAACTGAAAGGAATAACCATGAGTTAACAAAAATGGTTTCAAATAAATTTGTAATCCAAATGCAAGCAAAATAGAATAAGAAAATCCCATGGGAGTGGACGGATGCAAAACAACATGTTCACAACCATGCAAACAAACTAATGTACTCGTTAATGCCTCGTCAATTATTCGAAACGAAAATGAACATGTTCTAAGGCATTCAAATGTCTCAAATCGTTTCCACAAGTCATAACCAATATGTGAATAACGAATCAAATCAACAAAACAATCTTTGGCACCACCTAAAGAGAACAACGATGTTTCAAAAAGTTCATGAGCCTTACCTTTAAAAGTAGTAAAACAAAGATCATTTTTAAATAAAGCTGAACAGTTAAACACATCACAATTTAAATTCCTTGCAACAACCAATTCTTCAACAAAAATTTTATTACCAACCGAATAGGGCAGAGAAATTTTAAAGTTATCGTAAATCATACCTTGTTTACCTCGAGGGATGGAAAAACAAGGATCATTTTTACCTTTGTCAATCATCATAAATCTTCTCTCCTCGGAAATGTAGTCTAGTTGAATCTCTGTGGCTGAATTAACCTTAACAAAATGAAATGCGAACTTCAAATACAACCACAAAAATGGATTAAGGAATGAATTTAAATTGAAATCAAATTTTTCATACCTCAGTTCCTTATTCAACACCCAATTATCAAAACAATAGAAATTGTTCACACAAAATTGATGAAGCTTGACTTTCCCATAAAACGAACCAAAATAGATTCCGGGTTTAAAAACTTGATTTTGAGTATTCATGCCAAAATGTAGCAAAAATTTCATTAAACCAAACACGTTAAACCAATGGGATTTTTGCATACAGAGGGACAAACAATTAAAACTTTTTACATTCATCAATTCATACTTGCACAAATTCATGGATTTTCCACAAAGCGTTAATTGGTGCACAAAATTGTCACAAATGAAGAATTTAATCGCCTTTCGTGAAAAACCGTCATCACGCAAAATTAAACCTTTGGTTTGTTGATTGGAACAAAAATCAACCACATTCAGGGAGTAGCAATTAATCAGACCAAAATAAGGAGAGCGTTTAGAAATTAAGTCACTAAAAAGTATTTCAACAATTTTCAAACCTGGGGGTCGTGACTCGATCGTTAACATTTCCTCACCTCTCTTACCTTTGAACTCTTGAGGCACGTTTTCATCTTCAACCTTACCTATACTGACCATATGAAAATGTCTTTCATCGGAAAGGTAGTGAAGTTGAAAATTATCGTTTGATATCTCGGGCACCTGGAAAGAAGAAACAGAACAAGAACAAGTTTCATATGGATTAGTCGAAATGCTCCTCACTTTTTCTGGTTCGTTTATCTCTTTTTCTCTCGTTTCTTTTCTAATCTCAACTTCTTTTTTTCTCTTTTCATTTCCTCTCTCATTTTCACTTTTATTTTCGACCTCATTCTCTTTTTGGATTTCTTTTTCTTTTTCAATCTCTTTTTCTTTTCTTTCGATTTCTTTTTCTCGCTCGTACTCTTGTACAATCTCAATTTCTTTTTCGAATTCTTTCTCTTCATTTTCTTTTTCTCTCGCTTTTTCGATTTCATTACAATGTGCAGTCGACACGAAAGAATCAAAAATATAATCATTTGCCCCGAAGGAAGAGAAAATATTTTCATAGGCTTCTCGTCCATTTCTTCGGGAACAATCCTCCGGGAAGGACTTATTTGAGTCATACGATGAATAACTCATCCTCTCTCGTTTGTCATGTCGAGAAGTTGCAAGCTCTAGGTTGTCGCGTCTTGAATTCCTTGACGAATAGGAATCCCGATAAGAATCTCTTAGCGAGTAGTCTTTGGACGCGTATCGCCGTGATGATCTCAACTCCGTTTCTCGACTTGGTGGATTTTGTTTTCGTCTGGCTCTTTCCTCCACTCGATCCAATCGATCATGCAATTTATCAAAATTTGATTTCACAATTCTACGTATCTCTTGCTTCAAATATTGGAAATCTGATTCAGAAAATTCTTGTGACATTTTTTTTTTAAAATGATTAAAATAAAATAGAAAGTAAATACCTCACCACAAAAAATCTCACGTTTCACTCACAATGAAAATTGGATAACACTCCACTCGTGTTTACACTCTTCTAGGCTTTTTCTTTGATGTAAAAACACACGTGCCTTTTACCTCTCGACCTCGTCTCACAATTTCGTAATTCGTCTCGATAGACTTAATTTGCTGCTTGAGGGTCGGTTTCAAAATAGGTTACAAAGGAATGATGTGGGTGTAGGGTAGGCTAAACAAAATAAAATCAAGGCTAAGTGTGGCGTTGGGATGGTAAATAATGGTAGGAAGGGAAACTTGATGATTGGAGCAAATAAGAGGGAAAAAAAAAATAAAAACTCGCAAGACTTTTCACTTTTTTTTAACTTGATTTTTTTTTGCTCACCTTTTTTTTTTTGCTCGATTGTTTTTTTCACTTTTTTTTTTGAATTTTTTTTTTCAATCAATTTTTTTTTTTCGAATTTTTTTTTTGATTTTTTTTGTTACTCCAATACAATAGTAAGCTAAATACAAGGGAAAAAAAATAAATTACAACTCAATTTTTTTTTTTTTTGATTTTTTTTTTCACGTTTCGAACCTACTTGCGGCCTTATTACGAACGTCGGCGCTCCTCGTTTTAGTAGCTCTGATACCAAATGATGTGATCCGGCCCGGATTAATTGAGTCTTTTCACGTAATTGCCCGATCGTCAACGAGAAGTTTGTTCGATTTTGTAGATAGATGGAGTTAGATGATTTTTTATAGCGGAAGTTGAGAAAATGGGTTCAAAAGATGGTTTGGATAGATGTTTGATAGGCTTGGTGAAATAAAGAAATATTGTTTATAATTTAATAGTTAAAATGGAATGGAAAAATAGAACTCAAGCGAAGAACGATTCAATACTATATGAAGTATTGCCCCGGGACTTATATTGCTTAAGGTGGGTTTAATGGATTGTCGAAGATGGACCTTGACCCGTTACCTATAGAAAGGTAGGAACCAAAGGTATAAAAAGGTGGATGAACGCCACACCGATTCGGTGATAAGTTCAATGGAGTTCGGATTGACACCACTAGCAAGCTAGATAAGTCGCTTCGAGACTCGAACGAAAGAAGAGAGGAGGTAACCTCACAAGAACAATAGTTCATTCAAAAATTTGACAAAAAGTCCTCCCACAAAATGAAATAGCAAACTATTTATAGACTAAGTACTAGCTAGCCGAATGGTCATCTTCATGGCTAAGCAAATTAAGCTAGAAAATTCTAGAATTGAAGCATTAAGTTGTTGTAGCTAAATTCAGCTGATTGAAGTCCAATAGGCAGCTTCTTGACTAAGCAAATGAACTTGGAATGCTTGGAAAGGTGCATGGCAGCAGCTAGGTTCGGCCAATGAGCTTAAATGAGCTCATTAAGATGCAACTCTTGGCTGAAAAAATACCAGCATTAAAGGAGAACGTGAATGGCCAAAATAAGTGTGAAAAGTCAGCCTTGAAGAGTCCTTTAGGTGTGAACATGGCCAACTGAATAGACATGGGTGTGAACTCCAAGTGTGAACGGCATTATGCTGTTTTGGGGAATGAATTCGGTCAGCTGAACATTCACTTGAAGATCCATGTATGTGTCATCAAGTTCATTGAATCTGATGTGAATGCACCTTGCTAAATGTCTCTTCCAAATTCGGCTCACTTGAGGGCTGATGAATGCATGGGATGCCAATAGCTTTGTCTAGATTCGGCCAAGGTGTGAATGGACACTTCAAAAGATATCTTTTGGCCGAATAGGTGCATAGGAAATTCAATGGTCAGCCACCGATGCATGTAGGTGGATATTCATGCACTCTTCCATTCATTGTATTGAATCATTCATGCATCATCTTTAAGGCAACCATTCGTTGTAGGTAGTCATGCATGTACCCGAACATACATTGAACCAGAAATGTTCATGAATCCTCATTAATTGTGTTCCCACATGTGGATGTACCTACAAAAGATATAAACAAATTAGATTCAAGGTACATTCAGCTTAAATTAAATAATATCAAGACATATTTAACAAATTAAAATAAAGACATAAATAAAATATAATTAATAATAAATTCGGCTAGCTCAATGATAGTCAAAATTCTTGATGAGCTGAATTGAGCTAGAAAATTCAGTTATGAGCTGTAGTAAAAATAATTAAAATAAAACTATCACTCAAATTATTCAAATAATAAAATTAACGAGCTGGAAAGAAGCTAAATTGAGCTCGATTGAGCTGACTTGAGCTCGAGTGAGCTGGAAACGAGCTAAACGGAGCTCAACGAAAAGAAATTGAACTATTTCAGCTTGCATGGATTTGCAAGCAATGCTTAGGGAGCTGGTCCAAAAGTGTGCCCGAGGCGTGACCGTATCATTTCTGATAGAGATGTCAAATTCCTTAGCCACTTTTGGAAGGTATTGTGGGGTAAGCTTGGTACTAAATTGCTTTATTCTACTACATGGCACCCCCAAACTGATGGTCAAACTGAAGTAGTTAATCGAATCTTAGGGACTCTATTACGAGCTGTTGTGGGAAAGAACATTAGAAATTGGGAAGAATGCCTACCATTCGTTGAATTTGCATATAATAGATCTATTCATTCTACAACTGGTTATTCCCCATTTGAACTTGTTTATGGTTTTAACCCACTAACAGTACTTGATCTTGCGCCATTTGATACAGCCACGCCTCAAGTCCAACCTAGCTCGAGCAAGGAGCCTTTGGAGCTGCCTCAAGGTCCAATCACCCGATCACGAGCTAAACAATTCAAGGAGGTTGTTTCGGCCTTAGTAGATCAAGTTTGGGGCGAGACTTTGGTTGGACGCATTGATGAAGCTTGGACAAACTCGATGAGCCTTCCTTGCACTTTGTTACGAGCTGAATTAAGCTCCACTTCAGCTCATTAAATTCGAACCAGCTCAAAATTAGCTCAAAATAACTTAGTCAATCATATAGTAGCTGAAATAATTAATTGAGTTAGTTAAATTAGTTATTTACAAGCTTAATTAATTTTCGTTATTAAATTGGTCTTAAATCTGGTCAAACTTAATTATGCATGATTAATTGTGTTTTCTTATATGTTATTAAGTCAAATTAAATTCCTACAGCTCATAAATAAGTCTTAATACATGTTTTAATGTGTCTTGTCCAAACTGAATTAATTAGACTTAGTTTAATTAATTGAGTTTTGTTTTAATTATTTGGATTAATGTTGTCTAAATTTCGTTTTTAATATGATTCAGGTAAATAATGATCAACTAAATTCATTTGTTCATGTTGTGTAGGTTGGCCGAATGTGGGTGGAAGCATTTAAGCTAGGTGCATGCATCATAGGTTCAATGAATGTGGCGTTACATGCATGAGGAATGTTCAGCTGATTTTAAATGATTCAAGAACCAGCATAATGCCGTTCACACATGAAGTTCACACTCTTGGCTTTTCGGTTTTGGAATGTTCACACACAAAGACTCTTTGAAACCGAGTGTTCACACTTCATTTGGCCATTCAAATCCCTCTTAATGGCTGGTCACTTTTCAGCAAAAGCTACAAATTAAATGAGCTTATTTATGCACATTGACCGAATCTAGCTCATCCATGCACCATTCAAGTTGTCCAAGGTTCAATGTGAATTCTAGAAGCTTTCCAAGTTCAGCCGAACCTAGCCAAGCCATTGAAGAATTCATTAGCTTAGCTTTTAAGAAAATGTATGTGACTATCCGGCTAACTTAGTTGCTGATTATAAATAGCTGAAATTTCATTTTGTAAAGAACTTTTTGACATTTTTAAGTAACGAATTGCTGCCAAATTTGTGAGGCATTTTCTCTCAAATTTCGCTCGGGACCCGTAAGACTTATCTAGCTTCTAGTGGCGTCTTTTCGAGTCTTTCTTTCGAACTTATCACTCCCTAAACCCGAGTGTGGCGTTCACCTTTGATACCTTTGGTTCATACTTTACTAAGTATCGGGTCAAGGTCCTTATCAACCATTTCCAACTCAATTTGGTCCTATAAGTTTTGGGTCGACACTTTTCTTTAGTGTTGGTTCACTCTTGACCTTTTTGAACCATTACCATTTCGTACCAAATCCCTTACCATTTCGTACCAATTCCCAAATACCAAAACGTACCAAAACCAAATACCATTTCTTAATTAATCCTAAACCGAACTCGACCATTCTAGTCATACCATTTCGACTTAAACCAAATCCATATCCAACTTTGCACGGACTTACTTTACTTCTTTGAACTCAAATATATTCTATCTTCTTCTTGTCTAATATACTTCTTCGTTTACGATCGGGAACTAAACGACTCGGGTTCAACTACTAAACCAAGGTCGTATCACCATTACCTCTTGAACACGTTATGAATTTAGATGGCGAACAGAAAGCTGAGTTGGTGAAATCCTTACATGAGCAGGCTAGACAGCGAATAGCCAAAACAAATGACGCCAACACCAACAAAGCAAACAAGGGGCGCAAACGGGTTGTACTAGAACCCGGAGATTGGGTTTGGGTCCATTTGAGGAAAGAACGATTTCCTACAAAAAGGAAGACTAAGTTGGACCCAAGGGGCGATGGGCCTTTCCAAGTACTCGAGCGGATCAACGATAATGCCTATAAAATTGATCTACCTGGTGAGTACAATGTAAGTTCTACTTTTAATGTGGCTGACTTGTCCCCATTTGATTTTTCAGATTCGAGGATGAATCTTTTTGAAGAAGGGGGGAATGATACGAGTCATAAAGGCCCAATCCAAGTTCAAGAACGTGATGGGCTCAAATTGCCACAAGGCCCAATAACAAGATCAAAGGCCCGACAAATGCGGTCCAAACTAAATGGGACCATTCAAGAGCTTGTTAGCAAGGCCTTAGATGCATACACGAGAGAACAAGAAAATCAAGATTCACTTTCTTGTTTTCAAGAAAATCAAGAAACCGAATCTTGGCCCAATTTTGCTGTTCGAAGAGATTTCAAGAATCAAGAAAATCAAGATTTCAAATCTTGGAAATCTTGGTCCAAGAAACCAAATCTTGCAGCCAAAACGCATTGGATCTCCATTACGAGCGTTAACGACCCAATTTTGGTAGGAGATGGATCACGAGCCCAAAATTTTGAAGGCGAGGCCCAATAACCAAAATCCAGCCCAATCAAGAAATTTCTTCATACTTAGTTGAAAATCAGGCCAAAATGTCAAAATGATGTGATTCGGCTCGGTTGATTGAGTCGATTCACTTGATTGCCCGATCGTCGATGAGAAGTTTGTTCGATTTTGTAGATAGATGGAGTTAGATGATTTTTTTATAGCGGAAGTTGAGAAAATGGGTTCAAAAGATGGTTTGGATAGATGTTTGATAGGCTCGGTGAAATAAAGAAATATTGTTTATAATTTAATAGTTAAAATGGAATGGAAAAATAGAACTCAAGCGAAGAACGATTCAATACTATATGAAGTATTGCCCCGGGACTTATATTGCTCAAGGTGGATTAAATGGATTGTCGAAGATGGACCTTGACCCGTTACCTATAGAGAGGTAGGAACCAAAGGTATAAAAAGGTGGATGAACGCCACACCAGGATGGTGATAAGTTCAAGAAGTCGGGTTGACGCCACTAGCGAGCTAGATAAGTCAAAACGAGACTCGTACGAAATAGGATAGGAGGAAACCTCACAATCAAGTTTTCAATAATCAAATTCTGTTACCTTTTACAATAAACAAAATAAACTATTTATAGGCTCTCTAATGCCTATTAAAATTCAGCTACTAATGTGTTCACACAACAATTAAAAATGTTCACACTTCAAGCATTAAATCTCTGTTCATGGATAGTGTAAGTTCATGCATGGTTGAATAATCATGTTTCTTCCCAAAACCCGTTCATGCATGCTTAACCAATAAGAAAGCTTCCTTGTTCCATGAATGTGCATCTTCAATTCATATCCAACCCCTCTTGGACGAATGCTAGGTGCATGGGTAATGCATCTCTCTTAATTAAAGCTTTAATGATGGGCTGGTTCATGAATGGAAGCATGTACCTTGTAAATTCGTTCTCCCCTTTGTACATGCACATTATACATTCAATGTGATGAATTAAGGTAATATTTCCTCCCTTTGGACGTTCATGAATCCACCCATACATGTATAGGAGCTGATTGGTCAAATTGAGGTGTGAATGGCTTAGATGCTGCCTTGGGAATACGATCGGCCAAGCTTGTGCTTTAAGTTGCTGGACACCTTTTGGCCAAATAGGTGCCTTGGGGAGCCAAATGGATCAGCCACCATTCATTGAAAGAGGCCTTACATGCACCGTCCCATACATTGAACCTATCATGCATGAACCTTGTTTAATTACTCTCCAAATTCAACTCACCTACAAAAACACATGAACCAAAATTAAATCACATAAAATTTAGCTGAACAAACATTAATATAATTTAGGCACACTAATTAAACATAAATTAAATTAGACAAATTTAATAAAGTCTTAACAAGACATATTAAATTCGGCCAAGACACATTTAAAACATGTAATAAGTCAAAACATAATTATAAGCTGTAGTAATTTAAGCTAAATTAATAAATTACTTAATTTATTCAGACATTAAAATAAATGAGTTGAAATAAACTTAAGCCAAGCTCAAACGAGCTAAAGTAAGCTAAATTGAGCTCAAACGAGCTAAATTAAGCTCATGTGAGCTAAATCGAGCTGGGAAAAACTAAGATTGAGCTTGTTGAGCTGAGATTGAGCTTCATCTTGCACTTGGGGCCCTCGTGTTTTAGGCCAATCATGATAGCAACGAGTGGTGCCACAACATGATGCGATTGAGATCACATCACAAAGGGCCCAATTTGTAAACATCTTACTTGTTTAATTTAATTTTTTAATCTTTAGGAGCATTACATGTAAAATTCGGCCCAAAACAGCCCATATAAGTGCATAGCCGAATTTACCTTGTTATTTTATTAATTAGGTTTAATTTTTATTAGTTACTTGTGAGATTAGGATTTGTTGGAGGCCTATATAAGCATTGGCCAGCCACCCTTTGTAAACACATCTTATTATTATTTTTTTTCTATCAAATTTCAGATTTGTTGAGTGCAGAATTTTCTTTGGGGGTTTTCTCCAAGAATTCTCTCTTGAGTTTTCTTTAGAAGTTGTTTTAACAATCTTTTGATTGTGGGAGCCATCTTCAACCTTCTTCTTGCCATCGATATTCTTTGGAGGGGAGATTAGAGCCGTTTGAAGGAATTTGTGAATTCTTTCGGGATTTCAAGGGTTCTTAGGACTTATCTTTCATTCTTGCTGTTCAATTTCTTTTCTTTATTTCTTGCTGTTTCGTTTTATTTCTTTATTCCTACTTGTGCCGATTCTTTATCTCATTTGTTTGCTGTTCTTCTTTTGCTTTTCCAGCCATATTCAACTCAAAGAATCGAATTAAATCATCATTCATTGGCAGCAAAGAGTCGTTCTCAAAAATCCCCAATTCCTAGGGTTTGGCCGATTGAATCTCTTTCAATTTGGGGATCAATTGATTGCTGGAAATTAGGCATTCTTGGCCGAATCAATCCCTTGGCAGATTCGCATCCTTTCCATTCTTTCAATTCCGTTTGATTCGCTTATTCTATTTCTTTGTTTCTTGCTGCTCATTTAATTAAATTTGGGGACTTAATTTCAGGTCTGATTAGTTTAATCTTGTTATTTGTTTTAATTTTCAGATCTGTTCATTTAGAGCTTTCGTAGGAGGAGGATGAAGAAACAACTATGGTTCGATTTATTGATGGTTTGAACAGGCCGATAGCTAATACATTGAGGCTACAAACTTACATTGATTTGGAAGAAGCAGTTCATAAAGCCATTAAGATCGAGCAACAACTAAAGGAACAAAGGTTTGGTTCCTTCTCGACTTCGCAATATTACCGAGGTAACAATTCCAATTCTGATTTTAAGAGCTCAAAATCACCTTTCGTTACTAACAAGCCTTCTTTGAGTAATGGAAGCAAGCAATCAGATTGGAAAAAAGGGGCTCCTGTTAAAACGCAAACACCTTCTAAGCAGCCCAATTTAGGAGATTCGAGTGTGAAGAGGACTCGTGAGATTGAGTGCTTTAAGTGCAAAGGGCGTGGTCATTATAGTAGGGAATGCCCTAACACAAGATTACTTCTTCTGAAAGATAATGGTGAGTACACTTCCGACTCTGATAAAACAGATCCAGATATGCCAGAACTTGTGGATGACAGTGATAATGGCGAAGAGTTGGTCGAACCACCAAAAGAAGGGGACTTTGCTAATTTCCATTGCTTTGTAGTTCGCCGAACCCTTAACATTCAGATGAAAGATGATGAGAGCCAAAGGACCAATATTTTCCATTCTCGGTGTTTTATTAAAGGTAACTTATGTTCACTCATTATTGATAGTGGGAGTTGCTCGAATGTAGTGAGTAGTTATTTGGTGGATTCTTTAAAGTTGCCTTGTACCAAACACCCTAAGCCATATCACCTTCAGTGGCTTAATGAATGTTCCGAAATTAAAGTTACGAAACAGTCCTTGGTCACTTTTAAACTCGGCAATTATGAGGATGACGTATGGTGTGATGTAGTCCCCATACATGCGGCACACTTGCTCCTTGGACGACCTTGGCAATTTGATCGCGATGTTACACACCAAGGTAAACTTAATCGATACTCCCTTGTATTTAAAGGCAAGAAATTCACTTTTGCTCCTTTAAATCCTACTGATGTATATAAAGATCAATTGAGGATGATAAAATTTTGTGAGGGGGTAAGGGAGGTAATGTAGATGGAACTTATTAATCAATTCTTCAGAAACCTGAAAAGAAGAAGCAATACAAGGAGAACATGTAGTTCGGTTAGTTAAAACACTCTTTGCTTTTTCTTGCTCTCGTTCTTCATTTTCACTCGCTTCTTTTTCGAACTCACTTTGTTTTTTTAAAACACTCATTTCTTGATCATTTTTCTTTCTTTCTTCATACTCACTCTCTTTTTCAATTTTCTTTTCTTGATCAATTTCTTTTTCTTTTTCAATTTTCTTTTTTCTTTTTCTCATTCTTTTTTTGCTCTCTTTCACACTCTTTTTTTTTCATTTCTTTATTTCTTTTCTCGGTTTCATTCAAAATTCTCTCATTTTCTCTCATAATATTTTCTTGTCTCTCTTTTCTTTTTATTTCTTTTTCTAGCTTCCTTTCATTACAAGATGAAGATAAAACGAAAGAATTAAAATGAGATGATTTCTGTCGGGTGTGAATGGAATAATTTACATAGGATTCACGTTCACTTTTTCATAAGGACTCCTCGCGGATGATTTGTTTGAGGCACATGACAAAGAACTTGTACTTTCTCGTTCGTCATCTTGAAAGATCTCAGACTCAAAGTTTGCTTCTTTTTGTCTTGGATTCCTTGAGGAATAGGATTCACGATAAGAATCTCTTCTCGAACATTCATTGGATGTTCGTCTCCTTAACATCTGTAACATCCCGAAATATGGCCTAAATGGAACAGTGGTTGCGAAACCACAAATCCAAGGTAGAAAAATTTATTTTATTATTATTTTGAGGTTCATTATATGATTGCATAATTGTGTGAAAATTTCGTGATGAAATTCTATGCATAAAGTGATACGAGTCACAAAGGCCCAACCCAAGCTTAAGAAGGTGATGGGCTCAAATCAAGAAAATCAAGATTCACTTTCTTGTTTTCAAGAAAATCAAGAAATCGAATCTTGGCCCAATTTTGCTGTTCGGAGCGATTTCAAGAATCAAGAAAATCAAGATTTCAAATCTTGGAAATCTTGGTCCAAGAAACCGAATCTTGCAGCCAAAGCGCGTTGGATCTCCATTACGAGCGTCAACGACCCAATTTCGGTAGGAGATGGATCACAAGCCCAAATTCTTGAAGGCGAGGCCCAATAACCAAAATTTAGCCCAATCAAGAAATTTCTTCATACTTAGTTGAAAATCAGGCCAAAATGTCAAAGGGCCCAATTTGTAAACATCTTACTTGTTTAATTTAATTTTTTAATCTTTAGGAGCATTACATGTAAAATTCGGCCCAAAACAGCCCATATAAGTGCATGGCCGAATTTACCTTGTTATTTTATTAATTAGGTTTAATTTTTTTATTAGTTACTTGTGAGATTAGGATTTGTTGGAGGCCTATATAAGCATTGGCCAGCCACCCTTTGTAAAAACATCTTATTATTATTTTTTCTATCAAATTTCAGATTTGTTGAGTGCAGAATTTTCTTTGGGGTTTTCTCCAAGAATTCTCTCTTGAGTTTTCTTTAGAAGTTGTTTTAACAATCTTTTGATTGTGGGAGCCATCTTCAACCTTCTTCTTGCCATCGATATTCTTTGGAGGGGAGATTAGAGCCGTTTGAAGAGATTTGTGAAATCTTTCGGGATTTCAAGGATCTTTAGGACTTATCCTTTAATTCTTGCTGTTTTCGATTTCTTTCTTTACTTTTCTTTGCTTATACTTGTGCCGATTTCTCATCTAATATTTTGCTGTTCTTGTTTGTTTTCCAGCATTGATTAAACTCAAGATCTCATCGTTTAAGTTGTTCTCCTATTGGCAGCACCCATTCGAACCCAAAAATCCCCAATTCCTAGGGTTTGGCCGATTGGATTTCTTTCAATTTGGGAATCAATTGTTTGCTGGAAATTGGGCATTCTTGGCCAAATCAATTCCTTGGCAGATTCGCATCTTTTCTTTCTTCTCAATTTCGTTTGATTCATCGATTCTATTTCTTTTCTTCTTGCTGCTCTTTTAATTGAATTTGGGAATTTTAAATTCAAATCTGATTCGGTTTAATCTTAATCTTTATTTTTGATTTCAGATCTGTTCGTCTAGGATCTTTCGTAGGAGTTTCTCGTGACTTGGCAACTCGATCTTGGTCTGCATTCCTCTATCATTTGGTATCAGATTTTGGGCGTTTTGGGTGTTCTTGGTTGATTTCTAAACTGATCTCTATTTTTTAAAGCATAAACAGCAGTTTTACCCAGAAAAATTGTTCAAAAAAATTCATTTGAGTGGGTAAACGTTGTCCGATTGATCTGAAATTTTACATACATGTTTTTGGCACTGTGATTGAATATAAAAAAATTATTCCCGCAAAAAAATCAGTCAAAAAAGTCAAAAAAATCAAAAAAGACGAAATTCAATAAAAATTTAAAAAAAGATTCAGCGGGTTGAATTTGGTGCCCAAAATTTCTAGATCAAAAACTCATTATATAAGGACACTCCAGATTTAATTTCGTGATTTTTGGAGATCGGGAACACCTCGAACGAAGTTGTCAAGTTACTCCGCAGATTTTCGGGTTTTCTATTTTCAGCAATTTTTATTGATTCTTAGCTGTAGGTTTTCATTTGTTTACCTTTATTCTTCCTTTACGTTATCTAACACCTTCTTGTTTCTTGTGTTAGTAGCATTTAAACGTGTGCACAACTTCTTCCTCGGTGCAACATGAATCAATTGGTGTCTCGTCAGTTTTTGGCATCCCAGTGCAAATTAGGATTCTTTGGTAGTTTGGTTCACACTCTCTAATTGGTTGATATAAACTCTGATAAAGAACTCACAAGATTGAATTCGACCTCATTGAGAATTTGATTTTTTCTTTTTGAGTGATTAACGGTGAGGTTTGATAACTTTTATTTTTGAGTGTTGAGTGTTTTGCAGGTTTTAAAAAAAATGTCTACAGGTGATAATAATAGTGACATATTTAAAAAATTCCAACAACAGTTGGATGAACAGGCTGCTGCTCTTCGAGCTTTGACTACTACCATCAATGAGGTGCAATTGAATCAAGAACCTCAATATCGAGATCCAATCAAAGAAGATAGGGATAACCAACCCAAGAGGCGTGGCCCTCAACGTGTCCCTAGAATGGATGATGATTTTCATGATCATGGACAATCATCTTTGGCAAAACCAAAGAGCGAGCAGCAACGAGAACATCTCTTTCATACTCGCTGCCATGTACAAGGTAAGCTTTGTAGAGTTATTATTGATGGTGAAAGTTGCTCGAACATAGCCAGCACGACGATGGTAGAAAAGCTTTGCTTAACCACTACCAAGCATCCACAACCTTATCAACTACAAGGGCTTAGCAACGAAGGCCAATTTAGGGTCACTCAACAAGTGCGCATTGCCTTTTCTATCGGTAAGTATCAAGACGAAGTTGTGTGCGACGTAATGCCTATTCAAGCCTGCCATTTGTTGCTAGGAGAACCATGGCAACTGGATCGAAAAGTCACTCACGATGGTCGTACCAATAGGTATTCTTTCAAGCATCAAGGAAAGAAACTTACCTTAGTGCCGCTCACTCCGGAACAAGTCCATGAGGACCAAATCAAACTGAGAAATTCTGTTAAAACAAGTGAGGAAAAAGAAAAAGAGAATGAAAAAGAGCAAAAAGAGATTGAGAGTGAAAAGGAATGTGAAACAGAAAAGAAAATTGAAAAAGAAGTTGAAGAAAGAAGAGAAAATGAGTTAGAAAAAGAAACAAAAGAAAAAGACGAGGAAAGGCTAGTGAGGAATGTTTCCACTAACCAAGATATGAATTTTTCTTGTGTTGCTACTTTTCAGGTTCCCGAAAGATCGAAAGATAACTTTCAACTTCAATACCTCTCAAATGAAAGACACTTTCATACGATCAACTTAGGCAAAGATGAAATCACACTACATGATCCCGAAGGTAAGCGAGGTAAGGAAATTTTAGAAACCGAGTCCAGTGCAGATTTGAAAATTATTAATAAAACTTTTGGTGACTTAGTTCTTAAAAGATCCCCTCATTTTGATCCGATTAATTGTTACTCTTCGATTGTGGTTGATAAAGTCATTATGAAAAGAAGCGTGATTTGTTATTCTCTTGATTTACCTTGTGTAAAATCCTCAAATTTGTCCAAATCTGTTTTGGAGAATAAGGTAACGAAATTTTCCAAATTTGTTTTCAATTTATATTCGTGCCTTAAACAGTTTATGTGGTTGTACATGAAGTTTGAGTTCCATTTGACAAAGGTTAACTCAACAACGGAGATTCGACTACACTATGCCCCCGATGAGCGAAGGTTTGTTTTCAATGAAAAAGGTAAAATCGACCATTATTCTTTTGCTTATCAAGGTAAGATGCTTGAAACCTTTGAAACACTTTTGTACTCCTCGGATAGCGACAAAGATCGTGTTGATGAACACTTAGATCGAAACGTGCTTGACTGTCCTATTTTATTTATTGATGATAAATCTATTTTGATGGTTGATAAAAAGATTCTTGTTTTTGATAATGCATGTGTGAGTGATTCTATAGACCATCGATTAATGCATGGTAATCTGAATCTATCCATTCACATGCGTTATACCTGTTCTATTATGCTTATAATTGGACTACAAGCTTGTTCGTGTTGCTATTTACTATTTCATGGCTATTCTTTTCAGTGGACTCAATTGCCATTAGTCCCGTTCGATCGAGGAAAGTCGAGTTCATTTGATTTTTAGATTCGAGGACAAATCTTTTTGAGGAAGGGGGGAATGATACGAGTCACAAAGGCCCAACCCAAGCTTAAGAAGGTGATGGGCTCAAATCAAGAAAATCAAGATTCACTTTCTTGTTTTCAAGAAAATCAAGAAATCGAATCTTGGCCCAATTTTGCTGTTCGGAGCGATTTCAAGAATCAAGAAAATCAAGATTTCAAATCTTGGAAATCTTGGTCCAAGAAACCGAATCTTGCAGCCAAAGCGCGTTGGATCTCCATTACGAGCGTCAACGACCCAATTTCGGTAGGAGATGGATCACAAGCCCAAATTCTTGAAGGCGAGGCCCAATAACCAAAATTTAGCCCAATCAAGAAATTTCTTCATACTTAGTTGAAAATCAGGCCAAAATGTCAAAGGGCCCAATTTGTAAACATCTTACTTGTTTAATTTAATTTTTTAATCTTTAGGAGCATTACATGTAAAATTCGGCCCAAAACAGCCCATATAAGTGCATGGCCGAATTTACCTTGTTATTTTATTAATTAGGTTTAATTTTTTTATTAGTTACTTGTGAGATTAGGATTTGTTGGAGGCCTATATAAGCATTGGCCAGCCACCCTTTGTAAAAACATCTTATTATTATTTTTTCTATCAAATTTCAGATTTGTTGAGTGCAGAATTTTCTTTGGGGTTTTCTCCAAGAATTCTCTCTTGAGTTTTCTTTAGAAGTTGTTTTAACAATCTTTTGATTGTGGGAGCCATCTTCAACCTTCTTCTTGCCATCGATATTCTTTGGAGGGGAGATTAGAGCCGTTTGAAGAGATTTGTGAAATCTTTTGGGATTTCAAGGATCTTTAGGACTTATCCTTTAATTCTTGCTGTTTTCGATTTCTTTCTTTACTTTTCTTTGCTTATACTTGTGCCGATTTCTCATCTAATATTTTGCTGTTCTTGTTTGTTTTCCAGCATTGATTAAACTCAAGATCTCATCGTTTAAGTTGTTCTCCTATTGGCAGCACCCATTCGAACCCAAAAATCCCCAATTCCTAGGGTTTGGCCGATTGGATTTCTTTCAATTTGGGAATCAATTGTTTGCTGGAAATTGGGCATTCTTGGCCGAATCAATTCCTTGGCAGATTCGCATCTTTTCTTTCTTCTCAATTTCGTTTGATTCATCGATTCTATTTCTTTTCTTCTTGCTGCTCTTTTAATTGAATTTGGGAATTTTAAATTCAAATCTGATTCGGTTTAATCTTAATCTTTGTTTTTGATTTCAGATCTGTTCGTCTAGGATCTTTCGTAGGAGTTTCTTGTGACTTGGCAACTCGATCTTGGTCTGCGTGCGTCCGTATCATAAAGTGCTTAAGTTGAGATTAGGGACTAAATCGAATAATTTGCAAAACTTGCATTCTAGAAGTTTTTAGTATAAAATTGCTTTGGAATATTAATTAGGAGGGTTTAAATAACAATTTGACCAATTTCTAAGTTCATGGACAAAATAGGACATGGATGGAATTTTTGAAAGTTTAATAAGGAAGGGCATTTTGGTCATTTGGATATTAAATGAAATAAAAAGGGAAAAATAACACAAAATTCATCATCTTCTTCATTAGCACGAAATTTCAAGGGTTCTCCATAGCTAGGGTTTGTTTCAAGCTCCATAGTAAGTGATTCCAAGCCCCGTTTTTAATGTTCTTTACGTTTTTGGAGTCTCGGTAGCTCGATAAAGCTTATGCTAGCAATAATTTAAGTTAGGGTTCATATTTGGAAAAATACCCATAGGTGAAAAGTGTTTATTTTGATGTTTTATAATAGAATATGAGGTTTTAAATTATGTTAGACAACTTGTGCTACTCGGTTTTAAGTGAAAACGAGTAAAAGGGCTTAATTTGTAAAAATACCTAATAGTCATAAGTACATGTTAGAGTGTGAATTTGATGTTGTCATAGAAGGGAAAAATGATCAGCATGTCATAAAACATAAGAAAATAGGATGAAGTTTAAATTACAAGCCTTGGGGAAAAAGTGAAAATATGTGAAAGTTTAGGGGCAAAAATGTAATTTTGCCAAAGTTTGGGTCAAGGACTGTTTTGATAAATGTGAATATTAAATAAGTTAAATTTGCTATTATAGATCAAGAAGAGCGAAATTCAGGAGTAGATCGGGGAAAAGAAAAAGTAAAGGACTAAATTATAAAGTTTAGTCACATTTTGTATCGAGGTAAGTTTACAGTAAATAAATGCAATATTCTTTTATTTTACATTATTATTGTCAATTTCCAGAATTTATATACTTATTTTTTGAGAATATTTAAAGTCGAATTAAAGGCGAAGTGACAGAGAAAAAGCATTAGGAAGCCCCGTTTGAACCTTAGGAATGTTAGGATATTGGGGTTGATAGGATAGGACAGGACAGAAGTGAGCCATGTAAGTCCATATCAGATATATGGCTTTGGAGACAAGAATGAGCCATGTAAGCCCATATTAGATATATATATGGCATTGGAGACAGGAATAATTCATGTAAGTCCATGTCGAAGACATGGCATTGGCAAGATATTGATAGACAGGAACGACCCTAGTATCCTTAGTATTCCGAGTGGTTCAACGGGTTATTGTACACGTTAAATTACAGTGAATTATCAGCAAAAGGGAAGGTAGATTATATTTATGAATAGTGAAAGGTCAGGTAAGAAAGAAGGTAAGTGAGTAAAGAAGAAGGTAGAAAATGAGAAGTAAAGAAAGTTTATGAGGCTAGGTGACATTATGTATAATTATTCATTATGTTGAATGTTGTAATTTATTTTCTTGTAAGCTTATTAAGCCTAGTGCTTACTCTCTTTATTTTCTTTTTCTTATAGTTTTTATCAAGCCACTCGGGGATCGAAGGAAACATCAGAGACCCGATCACACTATCGAAGAAATCATATTGGTATAGTTAGACGTTTCGTTTTATGTATGGCATGTATAGAAACTTGGTTTCTTTTGATATGATATGATCAATGAATGATGTGTAAATACTTGCTAGTGATTAGCTAATAGAATGGCTGATGATATACATGTTTAATAGTATGTATGATTAAGTAGTAACTATCACATGAAAACTATGAAAAATGTGAAAGTAACTTAAAAACGGATTCAAGTATCAGAAATAACGTGACTTTGAAAAATCACAAAAAAATTGTAGAGACATGGTTTGATGGTGAATAATATATGAAATTAAAGCTCATTGTGTCTATTTTCATATGGAATAAGCAAAACAGGTAAAGGTTTTGTATTTATAAGATATCTGAGTTTTAGTGAAATAGGGCCAGAGCGATTTCTGGATCCCCTGTTCCAACTTTGGAAATTCACCATAAATTTTAAAAAAATAATTAGGTGGTGTACTTTATATGGTTAGAATACTTATTTAATATAGTTTTAATAGAAGCAAACGCTATAGTCATATGAATTTTGTACAGGGAGAAAAGTGGTCCATAGTAAGTAGAGGTCAGTGTAGTCGAATTCTAAAACAGGGGTAACTTTAACTAATAAACTGTACTAATTGGCTAAGTCAAAAATTCTAGAAAAAAATTAGTAGATATATATATGAGTCTAGTTTTAGGAAAAATTATGGATCTTAATTTCAAGTTTTGAAACTCGAGAAATGAATTTTTAAGCAACCATGACGCAGAAAAATAGTTTATTCCGAAAATTAAAATAAGTGGTTAGAGTTGTTTAAAAGGTAAGATAAGTTTAGTAACACCTCAAGCTTGACTCCGGTGATGGTTTCGGGCATGGGGGCGTTACACACTCTCATTTATGCCCCTTCACTTGGACTAATTTGCTCTTGTTGGCTAGTTTTTCTTAGATCGGCTCAATTCTTCGGTCGAGCATGCACTCCATCTCTTTCAACAAATACTGAAATTCAAATTCCAAAAATTCTTTTCGCAACATGATTTAGAAAAAAAATTAAAATAGAAAGATGAAATCCTCACCACAAACCTCACAATTTCACTCAAAAAAGAAATAATAGTTGTGCACTCCACTCGTGTTTTCACTCGTTTAGGCTTTTTCAACACTCGAATGCTCTCACACTCTCTAGCCTTTTACCACTCGTACTTACTCTCGTAACCTCTTATTTTGTTTCTCTTGACTCGTCTTGGTGCTTTGGGGTCGGCTTCAAAATGGTTACAAGGGTAGAATGTCACGGTGTAAAGGTAGGCTAAAAGAAAAAAAATTCTTCAGTGTAGTGCGGCGTTTTGGAATGGGGGGAACAAAGTTGATGAAAAGAACACGAGATGATCGGAACAAGATATAAACAATAGAGAAGAACTTGATCACTTCACTTTTTTTTAATTTTGTATATTTTTTCTTCTTTTTTTTTGAAATTTCGTACTTCTCTTTTCTTTTCTTTTTTACAACTTCAAGATAGCACTATTACAATAGTAAGACGAAATTCCAACTTGAATTTTTTTTAATTCAAATTTTTTTACAACGAACCTATTTCGATCTTGATACGAACATTGAAGCCTCTCGTTGTAATATCCTGAATTAGGGCTTAATCGAAATAGTGGTTTCGTGACCACAAATCCGAGATAGAAATAATTATTTTATAATTATTTTGATGATTATGATATGATTGAATGATTGTGTGAAAATTTCGTGATGAAATTCTATGCCTAAAGTGCTTAAATTGAAAGTAGGGACTAAATCGAATAAGTTGCAAAATTTGCATTCTAGAAGTTTTTCGTATGAAATTGCATTGAAATATTAATTAGGAGATCTTAAATAGCAATTTGACCAATTTTAAGTTCATGGACAAAATTAGGAAATGGAAGGAATTTTTGGAAAGTTTAGTAGTAAGGGCATTTTGGTCATTTAGTTATTAAAATGAATTAAAAACAAAATTAAAAGCCAATTTTTGTCCATCTTCTTCATTAAGCCGAAATTTCAAGGGTTCTCCATAGTTAGGGTTTTTTTCAAGCTCCCAAGCTCCATAGTATTGATTCCAAGCCTCGTTTTTAATGTTCTTTACGTTTTTGGAATCCCGGTAGCTCGATTAAGCTTATGTTAGCAATAATTCAACCTAGGGTTTATATTTGGAAAAATACCCATAGGTGAAATTTGTGTATTTTGATGTTTTATGATAGAATATGGGGTTTTAAATTATGTTAGACAACTTGTGCTACTCGGTTTTGAGTGAAAACGAGTAAAAGGGCTTAATCGGCAAAAATACCTAATAGTCACAAGTATATGTTAGAGTAAGAATTTGATGTTGCCATAGAAGGGAAAAATGATCAGCATGTTATAAAACATAAGAATAAGGAATAAAGTTTAATTCCCGAGCCTAGGGGCAAAAGTGTAATTATGCAAAAGTTTAGGGGTAAAAGTGTAATTTTTCCAAGGTTCGTATTAAATGCTGTTTTGATGAATGTATGTATTAAATAAGATTAATTTGGCATTATAGATCAAGAGAAACGAGATTCAAGTCGCGATCGAAGAAAAGAAAAGATTGTGGACTAAATTGCAAAATCTTTATATTTTGGTACCAAGGTAAGTTCATGTGTAAATAATGTAGAAATAAAAAAGGTCCATTTTATCAATTATTTGATAATTCTTAACCACAGTCTTAATATAAGTTCATGTGTAAATAATGTAGCATAATTGTTATTTTTAAGTTATTGATGTTAATTATATGATACGCTGATTTTTAATCGTGAAATATTATGCTTTGTGGTTAATGTTGAGTAATATGCAAATTATGTTTACTACTTGATAAATATGAATTGCTACTGAGTATCGGTTCCGATATTCCATGGAAGACGACAAATGTGATATCGAGGGAAAAAGCCCGTTTGAACCTTAGGAATAGATTAGGATACAAGTGACATGTCACTAGGATGGTTGAGCATTCGAACTCGTTGAGTTGAGTCTGATTTCGTGAAATGTAACTAGGCATCCGAACTCGTTGAGTTGAGTCCGAGTTCACTTATGGATGCGAACGCCCGAGCTCGTTGAGTTGAGTTCGAGTTCACTTAGGGGCGGGTTACATGATTTCTTGATTACATATGAGGCACTTATGTGCAAATTATCCGTGTATCCGAGTTGTATTCTGATGTGTTCAACGAGTGAAATTTCTAGTGAAATGAAAGAACACTTAAGATGCAAGCGACGTATTGGTAAGTGTTGTGAAATGGACACTTTGGATAGGTATATTCTTAACCCTCGGGTTGATAATAGATACAACAACGATAAGGTGGTAAGATGATGAATGATGTTTAGAAATATGACATATGTTTTGGTGATACCATGCTAAAGTTGTTTGGTATATTTGTATTGTTATGTTACTTGTTATTTACATATGAACTTATTAAGCATTTATGCTTACTCCCTCCTCTTTATTTACTGTAGTTTTGAACAAGCCAGCTCGGGAATCGGGACAGGTCGAAGGTTCGATCACACTATCTAAAGGACTTTCATTTGGGTAAATGGCTTGTAAAACTTAAGTATGGCATGTATAGCAATATACTTATTTTGTGTAAATAATTTTATGATATAGCCATGATTAGTTGAGAAAATGTTTGATATTGATAAGTCATGGTGATGGTTAAATTTAGATCATGTTTGATATCATGGAAGTTTAATAGGTTATCTAGTTCATAACAACTCATGAAAAGATGAAACTTGCCTTAAAACAGAATATTGCTGCAGCAATGACATAAATTTGAAAAATCACTAAAAATATTATAAATGGAACCAAATGATGAATAAGTTATGAAATTGAAGATTAATGAGTCTATTTTCATGTGGATTGAACAAAATAGGCATATAAATTATATTTTATGAGATATTTACACTTTTGTGAAACAGGGCCAGAGTGATTTCTGGATCCCCTGTTCTAACTTTAAAAATTCATAATAAATTTTACAAAAATAATTAGAAGTTTTTATTTATATGTACAGATTCCTTATTGAGTCTAGTTTTAAGAGAAACAAACCTCATAGTCATTTAATTCTGTATAGAGAGATATCAGATTCGTAATACAGAGAGGTCAGAGCAGTCAAATCCTGAAACAGGGGAGACTTTAACTAATAAACTGTACTAATTGGCCCAACCAAAAATTCTAGAAAAAAAATTAGTAAATAGATATATGAGTCTAGATTTAGGAAAAATTTATGGATTTTGATTTTGAGTTTCGTAAATCGAGACATGATTTTTCTTGTAACTGTGACGCGGTAGCTAGAAAGCTGTGAATGTAGAAACAAATGATTTGAAGTTCTTAATTTGATAAATTATGTTCGGTAACTCCTCAAGCTCAACTCCAGAGACAGTTTTGGGCGTGGAGGCATTACATTTAGTGGTATCAGAGTAGGTTTAGTCGGTGCTCGGACTACGTGTTGTATGTACAAATTTTGCTATAATGCCATATGTATGAATTGTGATAGTGTGACGACTTCTGACCTTTTTAAATGATTTTTATATAGTAAATGGATCCCGATCCAGCTGTGGCAAATGAAGTAGAGAGTAATGCGCCAGCTCCGGCTGAAGGGGCAGCGCTGACTGAAAACCCACCTCCTACTGTTGGTCAGGGAGGAGGAGAAAGGGATCGGGAAGCCTTTCTCCAAATGATGAGTGCATGGTACACTGAGTTCATTCGTACGATCCCAAATGTACGACCTCCCCCACCTCCCCCAATTCCTCAACCTATGCCTCCGATGCCTAAGGGAGCGGATATGATAAAATTTTACAGAACCCCCGTTGACAGAATTCGTAAACAAGGGGCTGAAGAATTTAGAGCAAATATTGATGATGATGTAGAGAAAGCAGAGTTTTGGCTTGAAAATTCTATCCGGGTATTTGATGAATTATCTTGTACACCTGAAGAATGTTTGAAATGTGCTACATCTTTGTTGAGAGATTCAGCCTATAATTGGTAGAAGACTCTGATTTCGGTGGTACCGAAAGAGAGGGTAACTGGGAATTCTTTCAAGAAGAGTTTCGGAAGAAATATATTAGTGAAAGATTTATTGATCAGAAATGTAAAGAGTTTCTTGAGCTGAAGCAAGGTAATATGACAGTCTCAGAATATGAAAGAGAGTTTGTTCGATTGAGTAAGTATGCCAGGGAATATGTTCCTATAGAAGCCAAGATGTGCCAACGATTTGAAGACGGGCTTAACGAAGACATTAAGGTATTTGTTGGGATCCTTGAACTAAAAGAAATGGTGGTACTTGTCAATCGAGCTTGCAAGGCTGAAGAATTACTGAAGGAAAAGAAAAAGGTAGAATCTGAAACACGAAATTAGAAGAAAAGACCAATGAGTAATGCACCCTCACAGCAAACCGAAAAGTCAAGAAATATGAATCCTCGTTCCCAAGTTTCAGCTGGCAATCATATGGAAATTTTAAGAAGCAGAATGTGGGTCCTAAATCTCAGAATACTTCTGCGGCCAGTGTAGGGAACTCGAGATTTGTTAAACCTGAGTGCTAGCGGTGTGGTAGAAATCATTTTGGTCCGTGCAGAGCAAATGAATGTTTTCGATGTGGTTCTCCGGATCATTTTATTAGAGACTGCCCAGAGAGAGCTGAGAAAGAAAAATTTCAGAGTGTAAAAGCTAGTGGTGCAAACTCGAGGGGAAAGTATCCGAGAAAAGCTGGAAGTGATGATACGATCTGCCTCAGGGTGAGTCGAGTCGTATGTGAGTTTGCCCGATCGTCTACGCAGAAGTAGCTTTAGATTTGTTCAAAAGGATGTTTTAACAAAGTTTTTGTAGGTTTGGTTATAATGAAACGAAAAGATGGATTGGAATGGAAATGAAAATGATCTCGAAAATAGACATGAACCAATATTAGAAAATATTGACCCAAATGTTTATAAGTTTTCAAGGTGGTCGAATGGAGAATATGAGAACCTCGACCCGCTACTTAGCAAAGTAGGAACCTTGGTATGTTTGAACGCCACACTACGAGTAGTGATAAGTTCAGTTTTCAACAAAGAAAATGGATGACACAACTAGAACACTAGGTAGCCAACAAATCTTTGAACGAAAACAGAGAAAAGTTTGCCTCACAAATTTGGCAGAATATCATTCAAAAATGTCCAAAAAGTGTTCTTTCAAAAGGTTGGTTACATGAATTTATAGTGTCAAAAGGAAAGCTAGCTGAAAGGTCACTTTTAATGAAGCTAATAATGAGGCCTAATGAAAAGTCACAACTATAGAAATTCTATTCCAAGTAACTCCAGCCTTCAATTTGATTTACTTCTTCAATTAAGTTGCTTTCAAAGTCTTTTGAAGTCTCCATGAGCAACCGAAAAGACACCAGCTTCTTTGATGGAGAATTGAATGCATGTAGTGATTACTCATGAAGCAAACGGTTATGGAAGATGAAACAAAGTTGCTGCCTAATTTAAAGAAGAATAATGCTCTCCTTTAATTGATAGAAACAACTTCTTAATGATATTTAAAGCCTCTTTGTAACAACCCTCTCTTTTGTAACTGAAATCTCTTGAAAAGTCACCTTATTGAATGCACAACAGCCTTTAATAATAATAGATGGGAGCTAAAAGTCACCTGCAATTAACACATGTAACCGTCACATTTATTCATTTATTAAGCTTAAAACAAATTAACAACTAACTTAAATAAATGAACTAACACTTATGCATCATTTATTCCAGCAACAAGTTTAATTAAGAGAAGCATTATTAAATGAACTTAAATTCATGCATCAATAAATTATCCTAGGAACTAGATTATTTAAAGAAGCAACTATTAAATAAAGTTCAACAAAAACACTTATTAATTAAACTAAGATGAGTTGAATAAATGTCCAGCAACTCATTTATTAAACTAAGATGCTTAAATGCATGGTTTAAAATGCAAACTAAATGAACAAATGAGTTACTTAATGCAAGACTTAATTTAATAAAGCTGACTTAAACTAACATCGGAGTCACATAATGTATGACTTTATTAAATGCAGAACACATAATGCATGTCATAATTAAAATATGTATTTAATAAATAAGACATAATTAAAGACTAAAGTAACTAAGATAAATCAAGTCTTTATTCCAACAGCATAAATGAATTTAAAGGTCTCATTTTGCATTTGGGCCCTTCAAGTTTAGGCCAATCTCGATGTCGTCGAGATGTACCGAAACATGATGCAACTGGGATCGCATCAAGTGAAACAAGCAGTAAGAATGTAGCCAGAGATGCAGCAGTTAGATCTGAAGGAAGAGCCCCAGCTAGAACTTATGCTATTAAAGCGCGTGAAGATGCTTCCTCACTTGATGTGATTACCGGTACATTTTCTCTTTATGATATTAATGTTATTGCTTTGATTGATCCTGGTTCTACTCATTCATATGTATGCGTGAAACTGGTGTCTAGTATGAATATACCTGTTGAGAACACAGAATTTATGATTAGAGTGTCGAACCCGCTAGGCAAATGCGTGATAGTTGATAAAGTATGCAAGAAATGCCCTTTAATGATTCAGGGTCATTACTTTCTGGCCGACTTGATGTTGTTGCCGTTTGATGAATTTGATGTTATTTTGGGTATGGATTGGTTGACATTGCATGATGCTATAGTAAATTGCAAAGAAAAGGTTATAGAATTAAAGTGTGAAAACGGTGAAACTTTGTGGGTTGAATCAGATAAATCAGAGGCATTGTCTAGTGTGATTTCTTCGATGTTGGCTCAGAGATATTTGAGAAAGGGTTATGAAGCTTATTTGGCGTATGTAATTAATACAAAACAAGTTGAAAAGAAAGTTGAATCAGTGCTGGTTGTGTGTGAATATGCGGATGTATTTCCAGAAGAATTACCGGGTTTGCCTTCAGTTAGGGAAGTAGAATTTGGTATAGATTTGATACCGGGAACAGCTCCGATCTCGATTGCTCCATATAGAATGGCACCAACAGAGTTGAAAGAATTAAAGTCACATTTGCAAGAGTTGACTAATAAAGGCTTTGTGAGACCAAGTTTTTCACCTTGGGGTGCTCCCGTGTTATTTGTGAAAAAGAAGGATGGTTCTATGAGATTATGTGTTGATTATCGGCAGTTAAACAAGGTGACAATCAAAAACAAGTATCCATTGCTGAGAATTCATGATTTGTTTGATCAGCTAAAAGAAGCGACATGGTTTTCAAAGATTGACTTGAGATCTGGGTATTATCAGTTGCGGGTGAAAGAGTCAGATGTGCCTAAAACTGCTTTTAGAACAAGGTACGATCATTATGAATTTTTAGTTATGCCATTCGGGTTGACAAATGCTCCTGCTATGTTTATGGACTTAATGAATCGCATATTTCGGCCATACCTGGACAGATTTGTTGTGGTGTTTATAGATGATATTTTAATTTATTCAAAAGATGAGACAGAGCATGCTCAGCATTTGAGGATAGTTTTGCAAACTTTGAGAGATAAGCAGTTGTATGCTAAGTTTAGTAAAAGTGAATTTTGGCTCCGGGAAGTTGGATTTTTGGGTCAAATTGTTTCAAGTGATGGTATACGGGTTGATCCTAGTAAAATTTCAGCCATTGTTGATTGGAAACCACCGAAAAATGTAACTGAAGTTAGGAGTTTCTTGGGGCTAGCTGGGTATTATCGGCGGTTTGTAAATGGATTTTCTATAATTGCTGCTCCTATGACTAGACTACTCCGAAAGGATGTTAAATTTGAATGGACGGAAGAATGTCAACAGAGTTTCGAAGAATTGAAAAAGTTATTAACTGAAGCACCAGTGTTGATACGCCCTCACCTCGAGATCGAATTGAGTCGTAAAGATCGCCCGATCGTGAATTAGGAGTAAATTGAGGCTTTACAAAATAGGCTAGAAGAAAGAGGTCTATTTAGGCTCAAAAAGGTTTTGTTGGTTTAGGAAATGAGTTAGAAAACAATGGAAGCAATTTGGCTAAGGATTCGAAAGCCGAACTAACACAATAGGAATGTGTTAACCCGTAACTTAGGAGAATGCTTAGGTTGGTAAGGATGGATGGAAGGTTTGTTAAATGGAAAGAAACTTCGACCCACTATCAATGGTGATAGGAACCTTAGTATGAATCGAACGCCACACTTTTGGGATTAAAGTGATAAGTTCGGGAAGAAACAAAAACAAGTTTGACGCCACAAAGATGTTTGATAAGTCTCACAAGTTTTTGGAGAATAACGAGAGTTGAAAACAACCTCACAATTTAGCAAAGCTATCAAATTATTCATTAACCTCCAAAATGTGAATTACATGGTCTATTTATAGGCTGGACTAAGGCAGCCGAATAGCCTATTAATCAGATTCTTATGCCTTAAGTTTCTATAGGAAACTTCCTAGAAATTTCCCAAATACATTGATGAACAAAAATCTGAATCTTATCCTTCTAGAAGAGATGATTCGGCTGGCCCTTTTAATGATGATAATTCACATTCAACTAATGTTTTAAAATAGCTTAATTGCTGCTATGGAGAAGAGAAATGGACAGCTTCAAAAATTATGCTTCTTTGGCCGAATATGAGTAGCCACCAAGTGAATTGGCTGCTGGAATTTATGATACACTCTTTGGCCATTGCTCTCCACGAAATTGGCCCTTGGAGAAGCTCAAAAACAGCAGCTAGAAGTCCATTGAGCTGCACGAAAAGTCAGCTGGAAACACAAGGCAGCTGCACTTTAAATGCCGTCCATGCATGTGCCCAAATACATGCTCCTTCTTTATGAGCTTTCTTTGCCATTAAGCTAGCTGAAAAAAACATCAAATAAATGTGATTAGGACAAGTTTAATACTCATGAAATCAGCAGCTGGACATATTAAAATTCTGCACATTAATTCGGCTAAGACAAATTAATTAGCAGCCACTAATAAATTTGTCTTAGTCAAGACACATTAAAACTTTGTAATTAAACTAAACACATTTAATTTATGACTTAATATGGACATATTAAAGGCATGTACTAATATAAAACATATTTAATAAGCTGAATTAAAAATGTCCAGATTAAGACACATTTATTTAATTAAATGATTTGAGCTGATTCTAAACTAACACAACTAATTAAATTTATTAAAAATAAATTTAATCAGCTCCTTGAACTAATTAAGTGCCGAATTGAGCTAAATTGAGCTGACACAAGCTAAAATTAGCTTGTAGGAAATTGCGAATCTAGCTAGTTGAGCTGGGCGTTTTATGGGCAATCAATCCATCGCTCCACAATCGAGCAATATAGCTTGCTACAGCATCTTGGAACTTCTTGGCACGTGCTCGAGTAATTGGCCCCAAAGGCAACTCCATGGATTCGGCACCTATCTTCATGGGCGAGCTCATATCATCCTCCCTCTCTTCGAAGCGATTCGTCCTCGAATCGTCACCTACATCAAAAGAAGAAAGGTCAGCAACGTTAAAACTTGCACTCACTGCATACTCACCCGGTAGGTCAATCTTGTAGACGTTGTCATTGATCCGTTCCAATACTTGAAAAGGGCCATCACCCCTTGATTGAAGCTTGGATTTCCTTTGATCGGGAAACCGTTCCTTGCGCATGTGGATCCAACCCAGTCACTGGGTTCGAACACGACTCGTTTGCGCCCTTTATTTGCCCCTCGAACATATTGTTCGGTTCTCCTCTCAATATTATCCTTAACATTTTTGTGCAATTGCTTAAAAATTCGGCCTTCTTTTTGCCATCTACATGTACTAATTCATTAGAAGGCATAGGAATCAAATCAAGAGGAGTAATGGGATTAAAACCGTATACTACCTCAAAAGGAGAAAATTTCGTAGCAGAATGAACGGTTTGATTGTATGCGAACTCCACATGAGGTAAGCAATCTTCCCACATCTTCAAATTCTTTTTCAAAATAGCTCGAAGCAAAGTTGATAGCACACGGTTGACTACTTCGGTTTGGCCATCCGTTTGAGGGTGGCATGTCGTCGAAAATAGAAGTTTGGTGCCCAATTTCCCCCACAACGTCCTCCAAAAATGACTTAGAAACTTTGTGTCGCGATCAGAGAGAATGGTTCGAGGGATCCCATGCAACCTAACAACTTCCTTGAAAAACAGACTAGCAACGTTAGTAGCATCATCAGTTTTATTACAAGGTATAAAATGGGCCATTTTTGAAAAACGGTCTACAACAACAAATATTGAATCTCTCCCTCTTTTGGTTCTTGGAAGGCCCAGAACGAAGTCCATTGAAATGTCTACCCACGGAGCATCAGGAATAAGCAACGGGGTGTATAATCCATGCGGTTTGATTCGTGACTTTGCCTTCTTACAAGTGATGCAACGATCACATTTCCTTATTACGTCACGTTTCATTTTGGGCCAATAGAAATGTTCATGCAATATTGCTAAAGTTTTAGCAATTCCGAAGTGGCCCATAAGTCCTCCGCTATGAGCTTCTTCTACAAGGACGTTTCTCACAGAACTTTGAGGCACACAAAGCTTGCCTTCACGAAATAAATAGCTCTCATGCTGAAAATACTTTTCACAAGCACCATGCGAACAAGACTCATAAATTGCACCAAAGTCAGCATCAGATTTATAAAGATCTTTGATAAATTCGAAACCAAGCAATTTAGAATCCATTAAATTGACAAGTGCGTACCTTCGTGATAGGGCGTCGGCTACAACATTTTCCTTACCCTTTTTATACTTGATCACGTACGGAAATGACTCCAAATACTCCACCCACTTGGCATGACGTTTATTGAGCTTGGTTTGTCCCTTCAAATGCTTTAGAGCCTCGTGGTCCGAATGAATTACGAATTCCTTCGGCCATAAATAGTGTTGCCATGTTTCGAGAGCTCGGACCAATGCATATAGTTCCTTATCATACGTTGGATAATTCAACATAGCTCCATTAAGCTTTTCACTAAAGTATGCAATAGGCCGTCCATCTTGCATCAAAGCAGCGCCAATGCCGATACCTGAAGCATCACACTCTATCTCGAATGTTTTGTTAAAATCAGGTAAAGACAACAATGGTGCATTAGTTAGACATTCTTTAAGCTTATTAAAAGAATTTTCTTGTTCATCAGTCCACACAAAAGGAGAATTTTTCTTAATTATACCTGTCAAGGGGGCAGCTACAGAACTAAAATTAGGCACAAACCTTCGATAGAAGCTTGCCAACCCGTGAAAACTCCTCACTTGGCTGATGTTCGTTGGACGCGGCCATTCGTTGATCGCCTTGACCTTTTCTTGGTCAACTTCTAATCCACGAGTACTTACCACAAAGCCTAGAAAAACAACTTCATTAGTGCAAAAAGAACATTTCTTTAAATTGGCATAAAGTACCTCTTTTCGTAAGACTTCAAGCACGGCACGTAGATGTTGAATATGATCTTCCAAGCTCTTGCTATAGACTAAAATATCATCAAAATACACAACACAGAATTTTCCAATGAACGAACGTAAAACATAATTCATGAGACGCATGAAAGTACTCGGAGCATTGGTAAGTCCGAATGGCATTACCAACCATTCATACAAACCATATTTAGTTTTGAACGTAGTTTTCCATTCGTCTCCCTCGCGCATTCTAATTTGATGATACCCACTTTTTAAATCGATCTTCGAAAACAATTGGGCTCCACTAAGTTCATCAAGCATGTCGTCGAGGCGGGGAATAGGATGGCGATATTTTATTGTGATTTTGTTGATAGCGCGGCAGTCAACGCACATTCGCCAGGATCCATCCTTTTTAGGAACCAACAATACCGGAACCGCGCACGGACTTAAGCTTTCACGGATGTAGCCCTTCTCCATTAATTCGGCTACTTGCTTTTCTAATTCCTTCGTTTCCTCAGGATTACTTCTATATGCTGGCCTATTTGGAATTGCAGCATCGGGCACAAAATCGATTTGGTGCTCGATTCCTCGAATGGGAGGTAGGCCATTTGGTACTTCTTCAGGAAAAACATCTCCAAATTCCTGCAACAAAGAAACGATAGGAGTAGGCAAAGTATTGTCAAGTTCGTTAGTTTCCAATAAACACTCTTTATACATAAGTACAAAGATAGGTTGCCTTGCCAACATCAATTTTCGAATCTCTCTTTTTCTAGCAAAAACACTTATTTTTTTATTTTCACACTCTTGCTCTTTTTCTTTTGTCACTCTTGTTTTTATCTCACTCTCCTCATTCTTTTCTTTCTTTTCTTTTCACTCTTTTTGTTTTTCTCTTTTTCTTTTTCTCGATCAATAGATTGCTTCATCTTGAGTTGGTCTTCATGCACTTGCTTCGGTGTGAGAGGAGCTAATGTAACATTCCTTCCAAGGTGCTTAAATCAATATCGGTTTGTATAGCCGTCGTGGACTACTCACCGGTCAAATTGCCAAGGACGCCCCAATAGCAAATGTCCCGCGTGCATTGGTACGACATCACAAACCACCTCATCTTGGTACTTGCCTATGGAAAACGCCACCCTTGCTTGCTTCGTCACCTTGAGTTCGCCTCCGTCATTTAGCCATTGTAACTTGTAAGGAGTTGGATGCTTTGTGGTGGCTAAACCAAGTTTTTCAACCAGCAAAGAACTTGCGACATTGGTGCAACTACCTCCGTCAATAATTAAACTACACACCTTACCTTGAACATGGCAACGAGTGTGAAAGATGTTGTCTCGTTGTTGTTCTTCCTCGGCTACTTGGATATTCAAGCTCCTTTTGACAACAAGTAATTCTCCTTCAACGGGCAGGTCGAGCTCTTCACCTTCCTCCATGGGAATTTCAGGCTCCTCCTCTTGTTCATATTCGGACTCAATCTCGCCATTTGAACGAACCACCATCACTCATCGATTAGGACATTGACTCGCAATGTGGCCTCTTCCTTGACACTTGAAACACTTGATATCGCGAGAACGATTCGAGACAGCCTCGTTTTTATTTTTGCTAGCATCGGCACTTACTTGATTGGGTTTGGCAGCAACGAAAGGCTCCTTAGGCCGATTGGGAGCTTTGCTAGTCCCTTGAGTCCACTTGTTGGTAGAAGCCGTTGGATATGTCCGCATGGGTCCTTTCCGTTTCAATTGTTTTTCAACTTTTATTGCCATATGCACCATGTCCATAACTTCTACATAGTGTTGAAGCTCGACGATATTGGCAATATCCCGATTTAGGCCGACTAAAAATCTCGCCATTGTTGCTTCACGATCCTCCTCCACGTCGGCTCTTATCATAGCGATTTCCATGTCTTTATAGTAGTCCTCGACAGTTCGGTTGCCTTGTGTGAGATTTTGCAATCGTTGGTACAACTCCCGATGGTAATAGGAGGGAACAAAACGCTTGCGCATAACGGCCTTCATTTCGGCCCACGTAGAGATAGGCCTCTCCCCATTCCTCCTTCGGCTAGTCACCAATTGATCCCACCACACGATCGCATAATCCGAGAATTCAATGGCAGCGAGCTTTACCTTTTTATTTTCCAAATAGTTATGGCACTCAAAGACGAGTTCCATTTTCTTTTCCCACTCCAAGTAAGATTCGGGATCATTCTTCCCTTGAAACGGCGGAATAGACATCTTAATATTTTTGAGATTGTCATCCGAACGGTCTCGATTTCTTGGGACTCGATTTCGTTGGAACCGTTGAGGGTTTCCTTGTTCAGATAAGTGATCACCTTCAGATTCTTCTTCATCATGGTTTTCAATTGGTTGCTCTCGTCCTCGCCTTGCATCTTCCGGAGTCACTTCGCGTTGCCTTCGGGTTTCGACTCGATATAGGCGGTCTTCGATTGGTTCAAGCTTGCGATCAAACATTCGCTCCATTTCTTGCATAATGGCTTGCAAAGTGAGATCCGGCACTCCCCTTCCAACGTTTCTTATTGGACGAAATCCACCTCCCTCGTTGGGATTCCTTTCCGGGCTCCGTGACATTTTTTTTAAAAAAAAATTCTTTAAAGAATCACAACAAGAACTCACCAATCACTCACAAGAATAAACACTCACTTTGGCTTTTCTACTCTTTAATAGTCTCACTAATCTCTCTTGCCTTTTACCACTCAATTTTCACTTCCCAAAATTCTCTGCAAACTAAGTTTGACAAATCAAAATCGTTTGGGGTCGGCTTACAAAATAGATGAGGCTTGGTAGGGTAATATTTTAGGATCGGGTAGGCTAACAATCAAAGAAAATAGAAGGAAATTAGTGTGGCTGTATAGATGTGGTCCTTCGGGCAGCAAGCAATGCTTTTACAAGCTCAAAATGAATTTTAATCACTTCTCTTTTTTTTTTAATTCCGAATTTTTTTAATACTGAATACACAAAGAAAAAGAAAAAAAAATAAATTGAATACAAATTTTTTTTTCGAATTTTTTTTACAATCTCGTAATACCGAAGACGACGATTCTTACTCCAATTCAGCTAGCTCTGATACCAACTTGATACGCCCTCACCTCGAGATCGAATTGAGTCGTAAAGATTGCCCGATCGTGAATTAGGAGTAAATTGAGGCTTTACAAAATAGGCTAGAAGAAAGAGGTCTATTTAGGCTCAAAAAGGTTTTGTTGGTTTAGGAAATGAGTTAGAAAACAATGGAAGCAATTTGGCTAAGGATTCGAAAGCCGAACTAACACAATAGGAATGTGTTAACCCGTAACTTAGGAGAATGCTTAGGTTGGTAAGGATGGATGGAAGGTTTGTTAAATGGAAAGAAACTTCGACCCACTATCAATGGTGATAGGAACCTTAGTATGAATCGAACGCCACACTTTTGGGATTAAAGTGATAAGTTCGGGAAGAAACAAAAACAAGTTTGACGCCACAAAGATGTTTGATAAGTCTCACAAGTTTTTGGAGAATAACGAGAGTTGAAAACAACCTCACAATTTAGCAAAGCTATCAAATTGTTCATTAACCTCCAAAATGTGAATTACATGGTCTATTTATAGGCTGGACTAAGGCAGCCGAATAGCCTATTAATCAGATTCTTATGCCTTAAGTTTCTATAGGAAACTTCCTAGAAATTTCCCAAATACATTGATGAACAAAAATCTGAATCTTATCCTTCTAGAAGAGATGATTCGGCTGGCCCTTTTAATGATGATAATTCACATTCAACTAATTTTTTAAAATAGCTTAATTGCTGCTATGGAGAAGAGAAATGGACAGCTTCAAAAATTATGCTTCTTTGGCCGAATATGAGTAGCCACCAAGTGAATTGGCTGCTGGAATTTATGATACACTCTTTGGCCATTGCTCTCCACGAAATTGGCCCTTGGAGAAGCTCAAAAACAGCAGCTAGAAGTCCATTGAGCTGCACGAAAAGTCAGCTGGAAACACAAGGCAGCTGCACTTTAAATGCCGTCCATGCATGTGCCCAAATACATGCTCCTTCTTTATGAGCTTTCTTTGCCATTAAGCTAGCTGAAAAAAACATCAAATAAATGTGATTAGGACAAGTTTAATACTCATGAAATCAGCAGCTGGACATATTAAAATTCTGCACATTAATTCGGCTAAGACAAATTAATTAGCAGCCACTAATAAATTTGTCTTAGTCAAGACACATTAAAACTTTGTAATTAAACTAAACACATTTAATTTATGACTTAATATGGACATATTAAAGGCATGTACTAATATAAAACATATTTAATAAGCTGAATTAAAAATGTCCAGATTAAGACACATTTATTTAATTAAATGATTTGAGCTGATTCTAAACTAACACAACTAATTAAATTTATTAAAAATAAATTTAATCAGCTCATTGAACTAATTAAGTGCCAAATTGAGCTAAATTGAGCTGACACAAGCTAAAATCAGCTTGTAGGAAATTGCGAATCAAGCTAGTTGAGCTGGGCGTTTTATGGGCAATCAATCCATCACTCCACAATAGAGCAATATAGCTTGCTACAGCATCTTGGAACTTCTTGGCACGTGCTCGAGTAATTGGCCCCAAAGGCAACTCCATGGATTCGGCACCTATCTTCATGGGCGAGCTCATATCAAGTGTTGATACAACCCGAATCAGGTAAAGAATTTGTGGTGTATAGTGATGCTTCTCTAAATGGTTTGGGGTGTGTACTCATGCAAGAAGGAAAAGTGGTGGCTTATGCTTCGAGGCAGTTAAAATCTCATGAGAGGAATTATCCTACTCATGATTTGGAATTGGCTATAGTGGTGTTTGCTTTGAAGATTTGTGATACGATCGCGACCTGGAGTGCATCAAGTTCGAGCAAGGACTCAATGGTGCTGCCTCAAGGACCAATTACGCGAGCTCGAGCTAAGCAATTCAAGGAGGCCGTTGCGGCCTTAGTTAATCAAGTGTGGGGCGAGGCTTTGGTTGGAGAAATAGATCGAGTTGGGACCAGCTTAATAAAGTGTCCTTGCAACATTTTGCAAACTAATTTCAGCTCAATTTCCGCTCCTTGAACCCGTTCCAACTAAATTAAACTTTTATTTATTTCTTTTAGCTTTGCATTTAGTTTGCATTTTAATACTTGCATTTAAGCCTCTTAGTTTAATAAATGAGTTGCTGGTCATTAATACAACTCATCTTAGTTTAATTAAATGAGTTTATTTAATGAATTTAATTTAATGAGTTGCTTTTTTAATTAATCTAGTTACTAGGTTAATTTATTGGTGCATGAGTTAAAGTTCATTAAATACTTCTTTTAATTAACTAGTTGTTGGAATAAATGATGCATAAGTGTGTGTTCATTTATTTACGTAGTTGTTAATTTGTTTAAAGTTTAATAATTGAATAAATGTGACGGTTACATATGTTTTAATTGCAGGTGACTTTTCAATTCACAAAGGCTATTACGCATTCAATAAAGGAGACTTTTCAAGTTATTTTGGTTACAAAAGAGGGGGCTGTTATAAAGGAAGCATTAAGCATCATTAAAAGAGAGTTTAAAGGAGCATTTCATGTCCTTTAAAATCTGGTAGCAGCTTGTTCAAATACCCCAACATTTTTTTTGCTACTTAATGGACAATTTATGCATTGCAAATTTCATTAAAGTGGCTGGAGTCTATTCAACTAGCCAAAGGGAAAATCAAGAGTCATTTTTCAAGCCTTTAAGGACATTAATTCAGCTAGTTAAAGAGAGGAGTTATTGACTCTAGAATTTCAAAAGTCTTTGATTTATAATTAGCCCTTTAATAGCACTTTACTATGTGACCATTCGGCTAGCTCATTTTAGCCTTATAAATTCTTGTAACCAAGCCTTTTGGGGACACTACTTTTTGGACATTTTTGAATGATATTCTGCCAAATTTGTGAGGCAAACTTTTCTCTGTTTTCGTTCAAAGATTTGTTGGCTACCTGTGTTCTAGTTGTGACATCCATTTTCTTTGTTGAAAACTGAACTTATCACTACTCGTAGTGTGGCATTCAAACATACAAGGTTCGTACTTTGCTAAGTAGCGGGTCGAGGTTCTCATATTCTCCATTCGACCACCTTGAAAACTTATAAACATTTGGGTCAATATTTTCTAATATTGGTTCGTGTCTGTTTTCGAGATCATTTTCATTTCCATTCCAATCCATCTTTTCGTTTCATTATAACCAAACCTACAAAAACTTTGTTAAAACATCCTTTTGAACAAATCTAACGCTACTTCTTTGTAGACGATCGGGCAAACTCACATACGACTCGACTCACCCTGAGGCGGATCGTATCATTTGGTATCAGAGCTACAAAAACAAGGAGTACGAGTATTCAAAATTACTCCAGGAATAGTCTGTGACTCATCAAGTAAGTTTCAAAAAAAAAATTCAAAAAAAATGAAAAAAAAACAAAATCTGAAAATTTGAACATAGTTTTACACCTTCTCCATTTTTCAATCCTGAAACTTTTACCCTCTCATCCACTTCCATCCTTGACCTTTTCGCCACACTATACCCGAATTAATTTCTTTCTTGTAAGCCTACCCAGTTTTAAATCACATCATCCTTTGTTACCCATTTGAAACCGACCACCTAGACTAAGGTTAAGCCTTGGCGAATCTGCTTACGAAATCACGAGAAAGATAAAGAAAGGTAAAAGGCACGAGAGTTGTGAGCGCAATAGAGTGGAGATAAAAGCCTATTCTCGAGCGTAAAACACGAGTGTGAGTGCCAATAAAATTTTCTTATGAGTGACTAGTGAGGTTTTTGTTGTGAGGTTCTTTACTAAACTCAATGTCACAAGAATCTGATCCTAACATGGAAGATCATCCTGTACGACAATTTGTTCGCAACGTCCCAGATTTGAACATGCAAGCATTATTACGAGAGATGGAAAGACTTTTAGATAGAAGATTAAATCCCCTTGAAGATCGTCTATTCCAAGTCGAAGCAAGAGAGCAACGCGAAAGAACTCCTGAAGTTGTCCGACCTAGACGGGAGAGGCCAAATCAACAACGGGAAAGACGAAGAGATCAAGATGATGCTGTAAATGATCATAGTGATCTTGAAAGTGGTCAAGATTCGAATGCAAGTAATCGCCGGAGGGAACCACGACACCGAGATCGGAGACGTGAAGATGATGATCTTAAAAACATCAAACATTCTATACCACCGTTCCAAGGTAGATCAGATCCGGAGGCCGATCTTGAGTGGGAAAAGAAGATCGAGTTGGTGTTTGATTGTCATAACTATTCTGAAAACAAAAAGGTGAAGTTAGCAGCAATTGAATTTTCGGATTATGCCATGATTTGGTGGGATCAACTAACTACTAGCCAGAGACGTAATGGAGAACAACCGATCTCTACATGGACTGAGATGAAGGCAGTCCTGAGGCGACGATTTATCCCTTCTTACTACCACCGGGAGTTGCACCAAAAACTTCAAAATCTTACACAAGGGACCAAAAGCGTCGAAGACTACTACAAGGAGATGGAAATTGCAATGATTCGGGCAGATGTTCAAGAGGATTCTAAAGCAACGATGGCACAATTTTTGGCCGGATTAAACCGAGACATTGCAAATGTCGTCGAGCTTCAACACTATCTTGAAGTGGTGGACATGGTTCATATGGCTATCAAGGTAGAAAAGCAACTTAAGCGTAAAGGCTCAAATCGAGGTTTTTCCACTTCTAACACATCCAAGTGGGGCCAAAGTTTAAGTAGAGGTTTTTCAACATCTCAAGGAAAGGATTCTATGGCACTTTCGAAACCAAACAAGCCTAATATCGAAACAAACAAAGGTAAGGCACTCGAGGTTTCTATCAATCGTAATCGTGACGTTAAATGTTTCAAATGTCTAGGAAGGGGACACATAGCCAGTCAGTGCCCAAATCGAAGAACTATGGTGATTCGTGCCGATGGTGAAATCGAGACGGAGGATGAAGAAGAAAAGGAGTCTGAATCAGTTTCTGAAACTGAGGAGGACTTAGAACAACCTGTGGAAGGTGAACTACTCGTTGTCAAAAGGAGTCTTAGTCTCCAAGGCATTGATAATGAGCTACAACGGGAGAACATATTTCATACTCGATGCTTGGTTGGAGGAAAAGTCTATTGTGTCATCATCGACGGTGGTAGTTGTACAAACGTAGCAAGTACGATGATGGTTGAAAAACTCAGTTTGCCAACTACTAAGCATCCGATCCCCTACAAACTTCAGTGGCTCAATGACGGTGGAGAACTTAAAGTGACCAAGCAAGTACTAGTTTCTTTCACCATTGGAAAGTACTCGGACGAAGTGTTATGTGACGTTGTTCCAATGCATGCGGGCCATCTACTCCTTGGACGTCCATGGCAGTTTGATTGGCGAGTGCTACACGACGGGTATACCAATCAGTATATTTTCAAGTTTATGGGAAAGAATGTTACATTGGCACCGTTAACTCCCAAACAAGTTTACGATGATCAATTGAAGTTGAAAGCATCCATCGAACAAATGAGAGAGAAAGAAAAAGAAGATTGTAAAAAATAAAAGAGGAAAAAAATCAGAAAAAGAAAAATAAAAAGAGTGAAAAGAAAATCAGTAAAGAAAAAGAAAAAAAGAGAAGGAAATTGAAAAAATGAGTGTCTTTGCAAAAGTTAGTGATATTCGAAAAGCGTTAGTAATGAATCATCCCGTTCTTGTACTCATGTACAAAGAAACCTTGTTTTCTACTAACGAATTACCCGACACTCTACCTTCTTCTGTTTTGTCTTCGTTGCAGGATTTTAAATATGTTTTCCCGGAGGAAGTCCCAAATGGTTTACCACCGCTTCGTAGAATTGAACATCAAATAGATTTTATACCGGGAGCTGCTATCCCAAACCGTCTCGCTTATCGAGCCAATCCAGAAGAGACTAAAGAATTGCAACGGCAAGTCAATGATCTGTTGCAAAAAGGTTACGTTAGAGAGAGTCTTAGCCCTTGTGCTGTACCTATTTTACTAGTACCGAAAAAAGATGGAACATGGCGAATGTGCGTAGATTGTCGAGCCGTAAATAAGATCACCATCAAATACCGTCATCCAATTCCTCGCCTTGATGATATGCTTAATGAACTCAGTGGAGCTAATGTATTTTCGAAAATTGACCTAAAAAGTGGCTACCACCAGATTCGGATGCGAGAAGGTGATGAGTGGAAAACGGCATTTAAGACCAAGCATGGGCTGTATGAATGGTTGGTCATGCCTTTTGGACTAACCAATGCCCCTAGCACATTTATGAGGCTAATGAATTACGTGTTAAGGTCTTTTATCGGTAAGTTTTGTGTTGTGTATTTTGACGACATATTGATATATAGCAAATCCATCGAAGATCATGTAAGGCATCTTAAATCTGTTTTAGAAGTTTTACGTAAAGAAACATTATATGCTAACCTTAAAAAGTGTTCTTTCTGTTCTGATAAAGTTGTCTTTTTAGGCTTTTTGGTTAGTGCGGAAGGTCTCGAAGTAGACCAAGAAAAGATCAAGGCCATTCAAGATTGGCCAAGGCCAACTAGTATTACGCAAGTCCGGAGTTTTCATGGCCTAGCAAGTTTCTACCGACGATTTGTTCCTAATTTCAGCACCATTGCTGCTCCTCTTACGAACGTCATTAAGAAGAACTCTACTTTCTTTTGGAATGATGAGCAAGAAAAGTCGTTTGTCAACATTAAGAATTTTCTTACTAACGCTCCTTTACTTGCTCTTCCAGATTTTTCAAAGATTTTCGAGATTGAGTGTGATGCCTCAGGCGTTTCAACGAAAATATTAGTGGAGCTGTACTCAACTATCCTGTATATGATAAAGAGATGTATGCGCTCATATGAGCTCTTGAGACATGGCAACATTATTTATGGCCAAAAGAGTTTGTTATACACTCTGATCATGAAGCTTTAAAGCACATCAAAGGCCAGCACAAATTAAATCGACGTTATGCAAAATGGGTGGAGTTTCTTGAATCATTTCCTTATGTTATAAAATACAAAAAAAGGTAAAGATAACATAGTGGCTGATACACTTTCGAGAAGGTATACTCTTTTGACATATTTGGACTCCAAAATTCTTGGTTTTGCTTTGATAAAAGACTCTTATGCTAACGATTCTGATTTTGGTGAGATCTTTGTAGCATGCGAGAATGGTGTGTTTGAAAACTTTTATAGGTATGAAGGCTTTCTTTTCAAAGAAAGTAAACTCTGTGTTCCTTGTGGCTCTGTTCGAGATTTATTAGTGCACGAAGCCCATAGTGGCGGACTTTTGGGACACTTTGGAGTCAACAAGACGCTTGCAACACTTCAAGAACACTTCTATTGGCCGCGAATGCGCAAATATGTGGAACAGGTTTGCAATAGGTGTATAGCTTGTAAAAAGGCTAAACCAAAGGTTCAACCCCATGGTTTATATACGCCATTACCTATTCCTGAAGCCCCGTGGGTTGATATCTCCATGGACTTTGTTCTTGGACTACCGCGCACAAAAACGGGGAAGGATTCTATCTTTGTGGTTATTGATCGCTTTTCAAAAATGTCTCATTTTATTGCTTGCACTAAAACTGATGACGCTATTCATGTTGCAAATTTGTTTTTCAGAGACATTGTACGACTTCATGGTATTCTTCGTACTATTGTGTCGGATCGTGATGCAAAATTTTTGAGCCACTTTTGGAGGTCTTTGTAGGGAAAATTAGGAACCAAATTATTATTCTCTACCACCAGCCACCCCCAGACCGATGGTCAAACGGAAGTCATCAATAGAGTATTGTCTACATTACTATGGGCCATCATCCGTAAAAATTTGAAGTCTTGGGAAGATTGCTTACCACATATCGAGTTTGCTTACAACCGCTCCGTCCATTCTGCTACGAAATATTTGCCTTTTGAAATTGTATATGGTTTCAATCCATTGGCTCCTTTAGATTTATTACCTTTTCCTACTGATCGACTGGTTCATGCAGATGCAAAGAAAAAGGTTGATTTTGTCAAGAAATTACATCAAAAGGTACGAGCTAATATTGAGGCAAGAACCGAGTCTTACGTGCGTAATCTAACAAGGGACGAAAGCGAGTGGTCTTCAAACCCGGAGAGTGGGTTTGGGTTCACATGCGCAAGGAGCGTTTTCCAGCTCAACGAAAATCAAAATTATTACCTAGAGGAGACGGTCCTTTCCAAATTCTTGAGCGCATAAATGAAAACTCTTACAAACTCGATTTTCCTGGTGAATTTAATGTTAGTGCAACTTTTAATGTGTTAGATTTAACCCCTTTTGATACAGATTTTGACTTGAGGACAAGTCATTTCAAAGAGGGGGGAATGATACGATCGCGACCTGGAGTGCATCAAGTTTGAGCAAGGACTCAATGGTGTTGCCTCAAGGACCAATTACGCGAGCTCGAGCTAAGCAATTCAAGGAGGCCGTTTCGGCCTTAGTTAATCAAGTGTGGGGCGATGATACGCCCCGGCTCAGGAAGGAGAGTCGAGTCGTAGATGTGCCCGATCGTGAATTAGAGTAATACTCGAGGGTGAACGAATTAGGTTAAGAAAGAAGAGATAAAGGCTCAAATTTAGTTCAAAAGGGGTTATGAAATGTATTGAGGATGATAGGTGAATGAAAACCAAGTATTCAAGTTGAACCAACACAATATAAGTGTGTTAACCCGGGACTTATATGAATACTTAGGAAAGGTTAAATGTTGTATGGATGGAAAACGAATAAAATGGAACCTTGACCCACTATCAAAGATGATAGGAACCTCGGTATAACTTGAACGCCACACTTTGGGTGCAAAGTGATAAGTTCGAAATACAAAAACGGGTTGACGCCACAAGGGTTACTTGATAAGTCTAACCAGTCCTTGGAGAACAATGAGAGTTGAAAACAAACTCACAAAGTAAACAAATTTCATATAAGTTTTAAAAATATATTGTCTAACCCCAAAATGATTACAAAACAACTATTTATAATATAAATTCCTAAGGTAGTCGAATGGCTAATAAGATGCTGAATGGCCAGCCAAAATTAAAACAAAAGAGACTGGAAATTTCCAGTAACCTTCCTAGGACATTTTTGGGAAGCTTCATGCATGAAGAATTCAATTGGGCAGCTTCTAGATGGAGTCCATTCAGCTGGACATTAATGGAAGTATTGGTGAGCTGAATAAGAGTCTTGGTTCGGCCAATGAAGTTGAATGCACCTTAATGAAGCCTCCTTGTGAGCTGAACAGCTTGCCCATTTTTAATGACGTTTTGGGGATCTCCTACAGCCCATGGTGTGAACATCAAATAGGAACAGCCTTGTGTGTGTGAACTCATGAAACTGAATGGCCAAAAGATAGCAAAAATTTTTTTATCAGCTGGGGCGTCCTCCAAGGTAATTAAAGAGCTGAATTGAGCTGCTTTGGAAAGTGAAAAGAAACTCCCAAAAAGGCCCTTGCTGTTCATGAAGGAATGCATGGAGGAGAGCAATCAGCAGCAATTAAATGCCGTCCATGCCCAAATTCCTGCACCAAATTAAAACAGCCTTTAATTCTTGTTTTAAGACAAAAATAAATACATGCAATATGGCCCATAAATTCGGCAGTAGCTTCTTTAATGAATTCCAACATGCTTTCTTCAACATCTCATTGAATGCTTGTCTTTGCTACACATTAAATTCGGCAAGCATGCACCCATTAAATCTGTCCATTAAATGGCCACATGAAAAAGCACCAGCAGCTCCTTTAATGCCGTCCAAGGAAGGAGGTACCAACATGAATTAATTCAGCAAATTAAATCCATTGTGGGCACATTAAATTCGGCAGCAAAGAATTAAACCTTCTTTAATTTTTGTCCCCATTTCCATGCACCTGTACACATTTAAATTAGCCATTAACTCAAGTTTAAGACAAAATAAAATTTGGTCAACAAGGCATATTAAATTCGTCAACCACACAAGGACACATTAATTCTGCTCATAAATTCGGCTGACTTAAACATGATAAATCAGCAGCCAAGACACAATAATTAGCTGTAATAAAAAATACACATTAATTCGTCAATTAAATTGTCTTAGGCTGGAACATATTAAATGATGTAATGAGCTAACTAAGACATATTAAATTGCTATACTAAATAAAACACAATCAATTAAACTCAAGAAATATTAAAGATGTTCAGATTTAAACTAATTAATTTACTAACACTTATTTGAGCTAAATTAAATAACTAAATTAACTTATTCAATTTATTCAATTTATTCCAGCAAATGAGTTTGTAAAATTAAAATAAACTCAATATGAGCAAAACGATCCCATTGAACTGGAAATGAACTAAACAGAGCTCAGTGAGATGCAATTGAGCTAATTCAGCTCGCATGGGTGTGCAAGAAATACTTATGGAGCTGATCGAAAAATGTGCTCGGGGCGTGGTCGTATCAGGCGAGGCTTTGGTTGGAGAAATAGATCGAGTTGGGACCAGCTTAATAAAGTGTCCCTGCAACATTTTGCAAACTAATTTCAGCTCAATTTCCGCTCCTTGAACCCGTTCCAATTAAATTGAACTTTTATTTATTTTTTTAGCTTTGCATTTAGTTTGCATTTTAATACTTGCATTTAAGCCTCTTAGTTTAATAAATGAGTTGCTGGTCATTAATACAACTCATCTTAGTTTAATAAATGAGTTGCTGGTCATTAATACAACTCATCTTAGTTTAATTAAATGAGTTTATTTAATGAATTTAATTTAATGAGTTGCTTCTTTAATTAATCTAGTTACTAGGTTAATTTATTGGTGCATGAGTTAAAGTTCATTAAATACTTCTTTTAATTAACTAGTTGTTGGAATAAATGATGCATAAGTGTGTGTTCATTTATTTACGTAGTTGTTAATTTGTTTAAAGTTTAATAATTGAATGAATGTGACGGTTACATATGTTTTAATTTCAGGTGACTTTTCAATTCACAAAGGCTGTTACGCATTCAATAAAGGAGACTTTTCAAGTTATTTTGGTTACAAAAGAGGGGGCTGTTATAAAGGAAGCATTAAGCATTATTAAAAGAGAGTTTAAATGAGCATTTCATGTCCTTTAAAATCTGGTAGCAGCTTGTTCAAATACCCCAACGTTTTTTTGCTACTTAATGGACAATTTATGCATTGCAAATTTCATTAAAGTGGCTGGAGTCTATTCAACTAGCCAAAGGGAAAATCAAGAGTCATTTTTCAAGCCTTTAAGGACATTAATTCAGCTAGTTAAAGAGAGGAGTTATTGACTCTAGAATTTCAAAAGTCTTTGATTTATATAATTAGCCCTTTAATAGCACTTTACTATGTGACCATTCGGCTAGCTCATTTTAGCCTTATAAATTCTTGTAACCAAGCCTTTTGAGGACACTACTTTTTGGACATTTTTGAATGATATTCTGCCAAATTTGTGAGGCAAACTTTTCTCTGTTTTCGTTCAAAGATTTGTTGGCTACCTAGTGTTCTAGTTGTGACATCCATTTTCTTTGTTGAAAACTGAACTTATCACTACTCGTAGTGTGGCGTTCAAACATACCAAGGTTCCTACTTTGCTAAGTAGCGGGTCGAGGTTCTCATATTCTCCATTCGACCACCTTGAAAACTTATAAACATTTGGGTCAATATTTTCTAATATTGGTTCGTGTCTGTTTTCGAGATCATTTTCATTTCCATTCCAATCCATCTTTTCGTTTCATTATAACCAAACCTACAAAAACTTTGTTAAAACATCCTTTTGAACAAATCTAACGCTACTTCTTCGTAGACGATCGGGCAAACTCACATACGACTCGACTCACCCTGAGGCAGATCGTATCAATTAGGCGACATTATTTGTATGGTGAAAAGTGCCGAGTATATACCGATCACAAAAGTCTTAAATACTTGATGTCACAAAAAGACTTGAATTTGAGACAGCGAAGATGGTTAGAGTTATTGAAAGATTACGAGCTTGTTATTGATTATCATCCGGGAAAAGCGACTGTGGTTGCCGATGCTTTAAGCAGAAAGTTGTTGTTTACTTTGAGAGTTATGAACACTCAGTTGAAAATGTCAGATGACGATTTGATTCTAGCAGAGTTAAGAGCAAGACAGATGTTTTTACAAGAGATTTTTGAAGCTCAGAAAAATGATCAAGATTTAATAGCCAAGAGAAAACAGTGTGAAGCTGATACGGGATCAGATTTCAGAATCGGTTCTGATGGTTGTTTGATGTTTAAAAATCGAATTTGTGTACCGAAAAATGATGTGTTGATTCAAAAGATTTTGCATGAAGCACATAATGGTTGTTTAGCGGTTCATCCGGTTAGTACAAAGATGTATAATGACTTAAAGAAAATGTACTGGTGGAGTGGAATGAAAAGAGATATTTCCAAGTTTGTATCAAAGTGCTTAGTTTGTCAACAATTGAAAGCTGAACACCAAGTACCTTTGGGATTACTTCAGCCTATTATGGTTCCTGAATGGAAATGGGATCAGATTACTATGGATTTTATATCAGGGTTGCCGTTAACTCCAGGGAAGAAAAATGCGATCTGGGCAATAGTTGACAGACTGACTAAATCGGCTCATTTTATTCCAGTACGTACAGATTATTCTCTTAATAAGTTGGCTGAATTGTATATCCGAGAGATTGTTAGACTTCATGGGATACCTTTGTCAATCATTTCGATAGAGATCCGAGGTTTACCTCACGGTTTTAGCAAAAGTTGCAAGAGGCATTAAGTACAAAGTTAAATTTCAGCACTGCCTTTCATCCACAAACTGATGGACAATCAGAGAGAGTAATTCAGATTCTTGAAGACATGCTCAGATGTTGCGTATTGGAATTTCAAGATAGTTGGGAAAGGTACTTACCATTGGTAGAATTTGCTTATAATAATAGTTATCAGACGAGTTTGAAGATGGCACCTTATGAAGCATTATATGGTCGTAAATGTCAGACGCCATTGTATTGGACTGAACTTAAGGAAAATCAGATTTATGAAGTTGATTTAATAAAAGAAACCGAAGAAAAGGTGAAAGTGATTCGAGATTGTTTGAAAGCTGCTTTAGATAGACAGAAATCTTATGCGGATTTGAAATGAAAAGAAATGGAGTTTCAAGTTGGTGATAAGGTATTTTTGAAAGTGTCTCCATGGAAGAAAGTCCTTAGATTTGGATGAAAGGGCAAGTTAAGTCCGTGTTTTATTGGACCGTATGAAATAATTGAAAAAGTTGGACCGGTAGCATATCGGCTAGAGCTACCACCTGAATTAGAGAAGATTCATGATGTGTTTCACGTATCTATGTTATGTCGGTATCGTTCGGATCCTTCACATATAATTTCACCGACAGAAGTTGAACTACGACCGGATATGACTTATGAACAAGAACCGATTAAGATTTTAGCTCGAGAAGTCAAACAACTAAGAAATAAAAGTGTTGCACTTGTGAAAGTGTTGTGGCAGAAGCATGGAGTAGAAGAGACTACATGGGAACCTGAAGAAACTATGAAAAACCAATACCCACACCTGTTTATCGGTAAGATTTTCAAGGACGAATATCCTTAAAAGGGGGGGAGAGTTGTAATATCCTGAATTAGGGCTTAATCGGAATAGTGGTTTTGTGACCACAAATCCGAGATAGAAATAATTATTTTATAATTATTTTGATGATTATGATATGATTGCATGATTGTGTGAAAATTTCGTGATGAAATTCTATGCCTAAAGTGCTTAAATTGAAAGTAGGGACTAAATCGAATAAGTTGCAAAATTTGCATTCTAGAAGTTTTTAGTATGAAATTGCATTGAAATATTAATTAGGAGATCTTAAATAGCAATTTGACCAATTTTAAGTTCATGGACAAAATTAGGACATGGAAGGAATTTTTGGAAAGTTTAGTAGTAAGGGCATTTTGGTCATTTAGTTATTAAAATGAATTAAAAACAAAATTAAAAGCCAATTTTTGTCCATCTTCTTCATTAGGCCGAAATTTCAAGGGTTCTCCATAGTTAGGGTTTGTTTCAAGCTTCCAAGATCCATAGTAAGTGATTTCAAGCCCCGTTTTTAATGTTCTTTACGTTTTTAGAATCCCGGTAGCTCGATTAAGCTTATGTTAGCAATAATTCAACCTAGGGTTTATATTTGGAAAAATACCCATAGGTGAAATTTGTGTATTTTGATGTTTTATGGTAGAATATGGGGTTTTAAATTATGTTAGACAACTTGTGCTACTCGGTTTTGAGTGAAAACGAGTAAAAGGGCTTAATCGGCAAAAATACCTAATAGTCACAAGTATATGTTAGAGTAAGAATTTGATGTTGCCATAGAAGGGAAAAATGATCAGCATGTTATAAAACATAAGAATAAGGAATAAAGTTTAATTCCCGAGCCTAGGGGCAAAAGTGTAATTATGCAAAAGTTTAGGGGCAAAAGTGTAATTTTTCCAAAGTTCATATTAAATGCTGTTTTGATGAATGTATGTATTAAATAAGATTAATTTGGCATTATAGATCAAGAGAAACGAGATTCAAGTCGCGATCGAGGAAAAGAAAAGATTGTGGACTAAATTGCAAAATCTTTATATTTTGGTACCAAGGTAAGTTCATGTGTAAATAATGTAGCATAATTGTTATTTTTAAGTTATTGATGTTAATTATATGATACGCTGATTTTTAATCGTGAAATATTATGCTTTGTGGTTAATGTTGAGTAATATGCAAATTTGTTTACTACTTGATAAATATGAATTGCTACCGAGTATCGGTTCCGATATTCCATGGAAGACAAAAAATGTGAGATCGAGGGAAAAAGCCCGTTTGAACCTTAGGAATAGATTAGGATACAAGTGACATGTCACTAGGATGGTTGAGCATCCGAACTCGTTGAGTTGAGTCCGAGTTCGTGAAATGTAACTACGCATCCGAACTCGTTGAGTTGAGTCCGAGTTCACTTAGGGGTGGGTTACATGATTTCTTGATTACATATGAGGCACTTATGTGCAAATTATGCGTGTATCTGAGTTGTATTCCAATGTGTCCAACAGGTGAAATTTCTAGTTAAATGAAAGAACACTTAAGATGCAAGCAACGTATTGGTAAGTGATACGCCCTCTCCTCGAGATCGAATTGAGTCGTAAAGATCGCCCGATCGTGAATTAGGAGTAAATTGAGGCTTTACAAAATAGGCTAGAAGAAAAAGGTTTATTTAGGCTCAAAAGGGTTTTGTTGGTTTAGGAAATGAATTAGAAAACAATGGAAGCAATTTGGCTAAGGATTCGAAAGCCGAACTAACACAATAGGAATGTGTTAACCCGTAACTTAGGAGAATGCTTAGGTTGGTAAGGTTGGATGGAAGGTTTGTTAAATGGAAAGAAACTTCGACCCACTATCAATGGTGATAGGAACCTTAGTATGAATCGAACGCCACACTTTTGGGATTAAAGTGATAAGTTCGGGAAGAAACAAAAACAAGTTTGACGCCACAAAGATGTTTGATAAGTCTCACGAGTTTTTGGAGAATAACGAGAGTTGAAAACAACCTCACAATTTAGCAAAGCTATCAAATTGTTCATTAACCTCAAAATGTGAATTACATGACCTATTTATAGCTTGACTAAGGCAGCCGAATAGCCTATCTAATCAGATCCTTATGCCTTAAGTTTCTTGAGGAAACTTCTTAGAAATTTCCTAGTTACATTCATGTGATGAAATTCTGAAAATTAACCTTCTAGAAAAAGATGATTCGGCTGGCCCCTTTAATGGAGAAAATTCACATTCGGTTAATGTTTTAAAAGAGCTTAATTGCTGCTATGGAGAAGAGAAATGGACAGCTTCAAAAATTATGCTTCTTTGGCCGAATATGAATAGCCTCCACATGAATTGGCTGCTGGAATTTATGAGGCACTCTTTGGCCATTGCTCTCCACGAAATTGGCCCTTGGAGAAGCTCAAAAACAGCAGCTAGAAGTCCATTGAGCTGCACGAAAAGTCAGCTGGAAACACAAGGCAGCTGCACTTTAAATGCCGTCCATGCATGTGCCCAAATACATGCTCCTTCTTTATGAGCTTTCTTTGCCATTAAGCTAGCTGAAAAAAACATCAAATAAATGTGATTAGGACAAGTTTAATACTCATGAAATCAGCAGCTGGACATATTAAAATTCTGCACATTAATTCGGCTAAGACAAATTAATTAGCAGCCACTAATAAATTTGTCTTAGTCAAGACACATTAAAACTTTGTAATTAAACTAAACACATTTAATTTATGACTTAATATGGACATATTAAAGGCATGTACTAATATAAAACATATTTAATAAGCTGAATTAAAAAAATGTCCAGATTAAGACACATTTATTTAATTAAATGATTTGAGCTGATTCTAAACTAACACAACTAATTAAATTTATTAAAAATAAATTTAATCAGCTCCTTGAACTAATTAAGTGCCGAATTGAGCTAAATTGAGCTGACACAAGCTAAAATCAGCTTGTAGGAAATTGTGAATCAAGCTAGTTGAGCTGGGCATTTTATGGGCAATCAACCCATCACTCCACAATCGAGCAATATAGCTTGCTACAGCATATTGGAACTTCTTGGCACGTGCTCGAGTAATTGGCCCCAAAGGTAACTCCATGGATTCGGCACCTATCTTCATGGGCGAGCTCATATCATCCTCCCTCTCTTCGAAGCGATTCGTCCTCGAATCGCCACCTACATCAAAAGGAGAAAGGTCAGCAACGTTAAAACTTGCACTCACTGCATACTCACCCGGTAGGTCAATCTTGTAGACGTTGTCATTGATCCGTTCCAATACTTGAAAAGGGCCATCACCCCTTGATTGAAGCTTGGATTTCCTTTGATCGGGAAACCGTTCTTTGTGCATGTGGATCCAAACCCAGTCACCGGGTTCGAACACGACTCGTTTGCGCCCTTTATTTGCCCCTCGAACATATTGTTCGGTTCTCCTCTCAATATTATCCTTAACATTTTTGTGCAATTGTTTAACAAATTCGGCCTTCTTTTTGCCATCTACATGTACTAATTCATTAGAAGGCATAGGAATCAAATCAAGAGGAGTAATGGGATTAAAACCGTATACTACCTCAAAAGGAGAAAATTTCGTAGCAGAATGAACGGTTCGATTGTATGCGAACTCCACATGAGGTAAGCAATCTTCCCACATCTTCAAATTCTTTTTCAAAATAGCTCAAAGCAAAGTTGATAGCACACGGTTGACTACTTCGGTTTGGCCATCCGTTTGAGGGTGGCATGTCGTCGAAAATAGAAGTTTGGTGCCCAATTTCCCCCACAACGTCCTCCAAAAATGACTTAGAAACTTTGTGTCGCGATCAGAGACAATGGTTCGAGGGATCCCATGCAACCTAACAACTTCCTTGAAAAACAGACTAGCAACGTTAGTAGCATCATCAGTTTTATTACAAGGTATAAAATGGGCCATTTTTGAAAAACGGTCTACAACAACAAATATTGAATCTCTCCCTCTTTTGGTTCTTGGAAGGCCCAGAACGAAGTCCATTGAAATGTCTACCCACGGAGCATCAGGAATAGGCAACGGGGTGTATAATCCATGCGGTTTGATTCGTGACTTTGCCTTCTTACAAGTGATGCAACGATCACATTTCCTTATTACGTCACGTTTCATTTTGGGCCAATAGAAATGTTCATGCAATATTGCTAAAGTTTTAGCAATTCCGAAGTGGCCCATAAGTCCTCCGCTATGAGCTTCTTCTACAAGGACGTTTCTCACCGAACTTTGAGCACACAAAGCTTACCTTCACGAAATAAATAGCCCTCATGCTGAAAATACTTTTCACAAGCACCATGCGAACAAGACTCATAAATTTCACCAAAGTCAGCATCAGATTTATAAAGATCTTTGATAAATTCGAAACCAAGCAATTTAGAATCCATTAAATTGACAAGTGCATACCTTCATGATAGGGCGTCGGCTACAACATTTTCCTTACCCTTTTTATACTTGATCACGTACGGAAACGACTCCAAATACTCCACCCACTTGGCATGACGTTTATTGAGCTTGGTTTTGTCCCTTCAAATGCTTTAGAGCCTCGTGGTCCGAATAAATTACGAATTCCTTCGGCCATAAATAGTGTTGCCATGTTTCGAGAGCTCGGACCAATGCATATAGTTCCTTATCATACGTTGGATAATTCAACGTAGCTCCGTTAAGCTTTGCACTAAAGTATGCAATAGGCCGTCCATCTTGCATCAAAGCAGCGCCAATGCCGATACCTGAAGCATCACACTCTATCTCGAATGTTTTGTTAAAATCAGGTAAAGACAACAATGGTGCATTAGTTAGACATTCTTTAAGCTTATTAAAAGAATTTTCTTGTTCATCAGTCCACACAAAAGGAGAATTTTTCTTAATTATACCTGTCAAGGGGGCAGCTACAGAACTAAAATTAGGCACAAACCTTCGATAGAAGCTTGCCAACCCGTGAAAACTCCTCACTTGGCTGATGTTCGTTGGACGCGGCCATTCGTTGATCGCCTTGACGTTTTCTTGGTCAACTTCTAATCCACGAGCACTTACCACAAAGCCTAGAAAAACAACTTCATTAGTGCAAAAAGAACATTTCTTTAAATTGGCATAAAGTACCTCTTTTCGTAAGACTTTAAGCACGGCACGTAGATGTTGAATATGATCTTCCAAGCTCTTGCTATAGACTAAAATATCATCAAAATACACAACACAGAATTTTCCAATGAACGAACGTAAAACATAATTCATGAGACGCATGAAAGTACTCGAAGCGTTGGTAAGTCCGAATGGCATTACCAACCATTCATACAAACCATATTTAGTTTTGAATGCAGTTTTCCATTCGTCTCCCTCCCGCATTCTAATTTGATGATACCCACTTTTTAAATCGATCTTCGAAAACAATTGGGCTCCACTAAGTTCATCAAGCATGTCGTCGAGGCGGGGAATAGGATGGCGATATTTTATTGTGATTTTGTTGATAGCGCGGCAGTCAACGCACATTCGCCAGGATCCATCCTTTTTAGGAACCAACAATAATGGAACCGCGCACGGACTTAAGCTTTCACGAATGTAGCCCTTCTCCATTAATTCGACTACTTGCTTTCTAATTCCTTCGTTTCCTCAGGATTACTTCTATATGCTGGCCTATTTGGAATTGCAGCACCGGGCACAAAATCGATTTGGTGCTCATTTCCTCGAATGGGAGGTAGGCCATTTGGCACTTCTTCAGGAAAAACATCTCCGAATTCCTGCAACAAAGAAACGATAGGAGTAGGCAAAGTATTGTCAAGTTCGTTAGTTTCCAATAAACACTCTTTATACATAAGTACAAAGATAGGTTGCCTTGCCAACATCAATTTTCGAATCTCTCTTTTTCTAGCAAAAATACTTATTTTTTTATTTTCACACTCTTGCTCTTTTTCTTTTGTCACTCTTGTTTTTATCTCACTCTCCTCATTCTTTTCTTTCTTTTTCTTTTCACTCTTTTTGTTTTTCTCTTTTCTTTTTCTCGATCAATAGCTTGCTTCATCTTGAGTTGGTCTTCATGCACTTGCTTCGGTGTGAGAGGAGCTAATGTAACATTCCTTCCAAGGTGCTTAAATGAATATCGGTTTGTATAGCCGTCGTGGACTACTCGCCGGTGAAATTGCCAAGGACGCCCCAATAGCAAATGTCCCACGTGCATTGGTACAACATCACAAACCACATCATCTTGGTACTTGCCTATGGAAAATGCCACCCTTGCTTGCTTCGTCACCTTGAGTTCGCCTCCGTCATTTAGCCATTGTAACTTGTAAGGAGTTGGATGCTTTGTGGTGGCTAAACCAAGTTTTTCAACCAGCAAAGAACTTGCGACATTGGTGCAATTACCTCCGTCAATAATTAAACTACACACCTTACCTTGAACATGGCAACGAGTGTGAAAGATGTTGTCTCATTGTTGTTCTTCCTCGGCTACTTGGATATTCAAGCTCCTTTTGACAACAAGTAATTCTCCTTCAACGGGCAGGTCGAGCTCTTCACCTTCCTCCATGGGAATTTCAGGCTCCTCCTCTTGTTCATCTTCGGACTCAATCTCGCCATTTGAACGAACCACCATCACTCGTCGATTAGGACATTGACTCGTAATGTGGCCCTTCCTTGACACTTGAAACACTTGATATCGCGAGAACGATTCGAGACAGCCTCGTTTTTATTTTTGCTAGGATCGGCACTTACTTGATTGGGTTTGGCAGCAACGAAAGGCTCCTTAGGCCGATTGGGAGCTTTGCTAGTCCCTTGAGTCCACTTGTTGGTAGAAGCCGTTGGATATGTCAGCATGGGTCCTTTCCGTTTCAATTGTTTTTCAACTTTTATTGCCATATGCACCATGTCCATAACTTCTACATAGTGTTGAAGCTCGACAATATTGGCAATATCCCGATTTAGGCCGGCTAAAAATCTCGCCATTGTTGCTTCACGATCCTCCTCCACGTCGGCTCTTATCATAGCGATTTCCATGTCTTTATAGTAGTCCTCGACAGTTCGGTTGCCTTGTGTGAGATTTTGCAATCGTTGGTACAACTCCCGATGGTAATAGGAGGGAACAAAACGCTTGCGCATAACGGCCTTCATTTCGGCCCACGTAGAGATAGGCCTCTCCCCATTCCTCTTTCGGCTAGTCACCAATTGATCCCACCACACGATCGCATAATTCGAGAATTCAATGGCAGCGAGCTTTACCTTTTTATTTTCTGAATAGTTATGGCACTCAAAGACGAGTTCCATTTTCTTTTCCCACTCCAAGTAAGATTCGGGATCATTCTTCCCTTGAAATGGCGGAATAGACATCTTAATATTTTTGAGATTGTCATCCGAACGGTCTCAATTTCTTGGGACTCGATTTCGTTGGAACCGTTGAGGGTTTCCTTGTTCATATAAGTGATCACCTTCAGATTCTTCTTCATCATGGTTTTCAATTGGTTGCTCTCGTCCTCGCCTTGCATCTTTCAGAGTCACTTCGCGTTGCCTTCGGGTTTCGACTCGATATAGGCGGTCTTCGATTGGTTCAAGCTTGCGATCAAACATTCGCTCCATTTCTTGCATAATGGCTTGCAAAGTGAGGTCCGGCACTCCCCTTCCAACGTTTCTTATTGGACGAAATCCACCTCCCTCGTTTGGATTCCTTTCCGGGCTCCGTGACATTTTTTTTTAAAAAAAGTTCTTTAAAGAATCACAACAAGAACTCACCAATCACTCACAAGAATAAACACTCACTTTGGCTTTTCTACTCTTTAATAGTCTCACTAATCTCTCTTGCCTTTTACCACTCAATTTTCACTTCCCAAAATTCTCCGCAAACTAAGTTTGACAAATCAAAATCGTTTGGGGTCGGCTTACAAAATAGATGTGGCTTGGTAGGGTAATATTTTAGGATCGGGTAGGCTAACAATCAAAGAAAATAGAAGGAAATTAGTGTGGCTGTATAGATGTGGTCCTTCGGGCAGCAAGCAATGTTTTTACAAGCTCAAAATGAATTTTAATCACTTCTTTTTTTTAATTCCGAATTTTTTTTAATACTGAATACACAAAGAAAAAGAAAAAGAAAAAAAAATAAATTGAATACAAACTTTTTTTTTTCGAATTTTTTTTACAATCTCGTAATACCGAAGACGACGATTCTTACTCCAATTCAGCTAGCTCTGATACCAACTTGATACGCCCTCTCCTCGAGATCGAATTGAGTCGTAAAGATCGCCCGATCGTGAATTAGGAGTAAATTGAGGCTTTACAAAATAGGCTAGAAGAAAGAGGTTTATTTAGGCTCAAAAGGGTTTTGTTGGTTTAGGAAATGAATTAGAAAACAATGGAAGCAATTTGGCTAAGGATTCGAAAGCCGAACTAACACAATAGGAATGTGTTAACCCGTAACTTAGGAGAATGCTTAGGTTGGTAAGGTTGGATGGAAGGTTTGTTAAATGGAAAGAAACTTCGACCCACTATCAATGGTGATAGGAACCTTAGTATGAATCGAACGCCACACTTTTGGGATTAAAGTGATAAGTTCGGGAAGAAACAAAAACAAGTTTGACGCCACAAAGATGTTTGATAAGTCTCACGAGTTTTTGGAGAATAACGAGAGTTGAAAACAATCTCACAATTTAGCAAAGTTATCAAATTGTTCATTAACCTCAAAATGTGAATTACATGACCTATTTATAGCTTGACTAAGGCAGCCGAATAGCCTATCTAATCAGATCCTTATGCCTTAAGTTTCTTGAGGAAACTTCCTAGAAATTTCCTAGTTACATTCATGTGATGAAATTCTGAAAATTAACCTTCTAGAAAAAGATGATTCGGCTGGCCCCTTTAATGGAGAAAATTCACATTCGGTTAATGTTTTAAAAGAGCTTAATTTCTGCTATGGAGAAGAGAAATGGACAGCTTCAAAAATTATGCTTCTTTGGCCGAATATGAATAGCCTCCACATGAATTGGCTGCTGGAATTTATGAGGCACTCTTTGGACATTGCTCTACACGAAATTGGCCCTTGGAGAAGCTCAAAAACAGCAGCTAGAAGTCCATTGAGCTGCACGAAAAGTCAGCTGGAAACACAAGGCAGCTGCACTTTAAATGCCGTCCATGCATGTGCCCAAATACATGCTCCTTCTTTATGAGCTTTCTTTGCCATTAAGCTAGCTGAAAAAAACATCAAATAAATGTGATTAGGACAAGTTTAATACTCATGAAATCAGCAGCTGGACATATTAAAATTCTGCACATTAATTCGGCTAAGACAAATTAATTAGCAGCCACTAATAAATTTGTCTTAGTCAAGACACATTAAAACTTTGTAATTAAACTAAACACATTTAATTTATGACTTAATATGGACATATTAAAGGCATGTACTAATATAAAACATATTTAATAAGTTGAATTAAAAAAATGTCCAGATTAAGACACATTTATTTAATTAAATGATTTGAGCTGATTCTAAACTAACACAACTAATTAAATTTATTAAAAATAAATTTAATCAGCTCCTTGAACTAATTAAGTGCCGAATTGAGCTAAATTGAGCTGACACAAGCTAAAATCAGCTTGTAGGAAATTGCGAATCAAGCTAGTTGAGCTGGGCGTTTTATGGGCAATCAACCCATCACTCCACAATCGAGCAATATAGCTTGCTACAGCATATTGGAACTTCTTGGCACGTGCTCGAGTAATTGGCCCCAAAGGCAACTCCATGGATTCGGCACCTATCTTCATGGGCGAGCTCATATCAGTAAGTGTTGTGAAATGGACACTTTGGATAGGTATGTTCTTAACCCTCGGGTTGATAATAGATACAACAACGATAAGGTGGTAAGATGATGAATGATGTTTAGAAATATGACATATGTTTTGGTGATACCATGCTAAAGTTGTTTGGTATATTTGTATTGTTATGTTACTTGTTATTTACATATGAACTTACTAAGCATTTATGCTTACTCCCTCCTCTTTATTTACTGTAGTTTTGAACAAGCCAGCTCAGGAATCGGGACGGGTCGAAGGTTCGATCACACTATCTAAAGGACTTTCATCTGGGTAAATGGCTTGTAAAACTTAAGTATGGCATGTATAGCAATATACTTATTTTGTGTAAATAATTTTATGATATAGCGATGATTGGTTGAGAAAATGTTTGATATTGATAAGTCATGGTGATGGTTAAATTTAGATCATGTTTGATATCATGGAAGTTTAATAGGTTATCTAGTTCATAACAACTCATGAAACGATAAAACTTGCCTTAAAACAGAATATTGCTGCAGCAATGACTCGTATCATTCCCCCCTTCCTCAAAAAGATTCGTCCTCGAATCTGAAAAATCAAATGGGGACAAGTCAGCCACATTAAAAGTAGAACTTACATTGTACTCACCAGGTAGATCAATTTTATAGGCATTATCGTTGATCCGCTCGAGTACTTGGAAAGGCCCATCGCCCCTTGGGTTCAACTTAGTCTTCCTTTTTGTAGGAAATCGTTCTTTCCTCAAATGGACCCAAACCCAATCTCCGGGTTCTAGTACAACTCGTTTGCGCCCCTTGTTTGCTTTGTTGGTGTTGGCGTCATTTGTTTTGGCTATTCGCTGTCTAGCCTTCTCATGTAAGGATTTCACCAACTCAGCTTTCTGTTCGCCATCTAAATTCATAACGTGTTCAAGAGGTAATGGCGCAAGATCAAGTACTGTTAGTGGGTTAAAACCATAAACAAGTTCAAATGGGGAATAACCAGTTGTAGAATGAATAGATCTATTATATGCAAATTCAACGAATGGTAGGCATTCTTCCCAATTTCTAATGTTCTTTCCCACAACAGCTCGTAATAGAGTCCCTAAGATTCGATTAACTACTTTAGTTTGACCATCAGTTTGGGGGTGACATGTAGTAGAAGAAAGCAATTTAGTACCAAGCTTGCCCCACAATACCTTCCAAAAGTGGCTAAGGAATTTGACATCTCTATCAGAAACAATTGTTTTAGGGATGCCATGAAGTCTTACCACTTCTTTAAAGAATAAGTCTGCCACATGTGTAGCATCATCTATTTTGTGACAAGGAATAAAATGTGACATCTTTGAAAACCTGTCAACAACAACAAATATACTATCTCTTCCTTTTTTGTTCGAGGCAAACCTAAAATAAAATCCATGGATAAATCTACCCAAGGTGAAGTAGGAATCAGTAGAGGAGTGTAAAGGCCATGAGGCATTACCTTAGATTTTGCTTGTTTGCAGGTAATGCACTTGGAACATACCTTTTCCACATGCTTCTTCATATGTGGCCAATGGAAGTGTTCTTGCAATATGTCTAGTGTTTTGGCCACTCCAAAATGTCCCATTAATCCCCCACTATGGGCTTCATGAATCAACAATTCTCTCATGGAACACTTTGGTATGCATAACCTGTTTAAACGAAAAAGCAAGCCATCTACAAGATAAAATTTTTCAAAAGCAGTATGTCCACAATTCTTATAGATATGGCTGAAATCAGTATCATCATCATATAACTCTTTAATATGTTCAAACCCTAAGACTTTAGCATTCAATGTAGTTATTAAAGTATATCGTCTAGACAAAGCATCTGCAACTACATTATCGTTACCTGTTTTATATTGAATCATATAAGGGAATGTTTCAATGAATTCTACCCATCGGGCATGTCTTTTACTCAACTTACCTTGTCCCTTTAACCATTTAAGAGACTCATCATCTGTATGTATGACAAACTCATTAGGCAGCAAATAATGTTGCCATACTTGAAGTGCACGAACTAATGCCAATAGTTCTTTGTCATAAGTCGAGTAATTTAACTGTGCACCGTTCAATTTCTCACTAAAATAAGCAATAGGTTGCTTATCTTGCATTAAAACAGCGCCGATTCCAATTCTTGAAGCATCACACTCAAGTTCAAAAGCTTTAGCAAAATCAGGTAATTTAAGCAAAGGAGCAGAACATAACTTAGCTTTTAGAGTCTGAAAAGCTTTTTCTTGGGTTTCACCCTATTTGAAACCCACTGATTTCTTTATAACTTCAGTCAATGGGGCAACAATAGTAGAGAAATCTTTCACAAATCGTCTATAAAAACTGGCTAAACCATGGAAAGATCTTACCTCAGTTACCGATTTAGGAGTCGGCCACTCCTTAATTGCCTTAACTTTGTCCTCGTCGACATGAATACCTTGAGCACTAACTATGAAACCTAAGAATATTAGTTTATCACAACAGAATGTGCATTTATCAAGGTTGGCAAATAATCTTTCAGTTCGTAGAATATCCAAAACGGTTCGAACATGGAAAACATGATCATCTAATGACTTTGAGTAAATTAAAATATCATCAAAGTAAACTACTACAAATTTACCCAAATGTAGCCTCAAAACATGATTCATTAATCTCATAAATGTACTAGGTGCATTAGTAAGGCCGAAAGGCATAACTAACCATTCATACAATCCAAATTTTGTTTTAAAGGCTGTTTTCCATTCATCCCCTTCCCTCATTCGAATTTGATGATAACCTCTTTTTAAATCAATTTTTGTAAATATTATTGAACCATGTAATTCATCAAGCATATCATCAAGTCTAGGGATTGGGTGTCGATACTTTACCGTTATCTTGTTGATTGGGCGACAATCAACACACATACGAAACGTACCATCTTTCTTTGGCACCAATAAGACAGGAACAGCACAAGGACTTAGGCTCTCACGAATGTACCCTTTGTCTAGTAATTCCTCAACTTGCCTTTGCAATTCCTTTGTCTCCTCGGGATTGCATCTATAGGCTGGTCGATTTGGGATTGAAGCTCCGGGTACTAAGTCAATTTGATGTTCTATCCCTCGTAAAGGTGGTAAACCTTTAGGGGCCTCACTAAAAACATCCTCATAATCCTGCAAAAGAGATTGAAACACACTAGGCAAATTTTCGTTAATGTTAGATAAAGATAAATAATTTTGCCTAAACCTCACAAGGATACAAGGCTGTTTATTAAGTAGGGCTCTCTTCACATCTTTTTTTGTTGCCAAAAGATTTTTTCCGCTCATTTTACCACTAGAGGATTCACTCACCTTTGGGCTTTTTAAATTTTGACTTTTTCCACTACTATTAGCCTCTTTTCTCTCTGTCTTTTGTACTTGCTCTTTCTCCCTTACCCCCTCACAAAATTTTATCATCCTCAATTGATCTTTATATACATCAGTAGGATTTAAAGGAGCAAAAGTGAATTTCTTGCCTTTAAATACAAGGGAGTATCGATTAAGTTTACCTTGGTGTGTAACATCGCGATCAAATTGCCAAGGTCGTCCAAGGAGCAAGTGTGCCGCATGCATGGGGACTACATCACACCATACGTCATCCTCATAATTGCCGAGTTTAAAAGTGACCAAGGACTTTTTCGTAACTTTAACTTCGGAACATTCATTAAGCCACTGAAGGTGATATGGCTTAGGGTGTTTGGTACAAGGCAACTTTAAAGAATCCACCAAATAACTACTCACTACATTCGAGCAACTCCCACTATCAATAATGAGTGAACATAAGTTACCTTTAATAAAACACCGAGAATGGAAAATATTGGTCCTTTGGCTCTCATCATCTTTCATCTGAATGTTAAGGGTTCGGCGAACTACAAAGCAATGGAAATTAGCAAAGTCCCCTTCTTTTGGTGGTTCGACCAACTCTTCGCCATTATCACTGTCATCCACAAGTTCTGGCATATCTGGATCTGTTTTATCAGAGTCGGAAGTGTACTCACCATTATCTTTCAGAAGAAGTAATCTCGTGTTAGGGCATTCCCTACTATAATGACCACGCCCTTTGCACTTAAAGCACTCAATCTCACGAGTCCTCTTTGCACTCGAATCTCCTAAATTGGGCTGCTTAGAAGGTGTTTGCGTTTTAACAGGAGCCCCTTTTTTCCAATCTGATTGCTTGCTTCCATTACTCAAAGAAGGCTTGTTAGTAACGAAAGGTGATTTTGAGCTCTTAAAATCAGAATTGGAATTGTTACCTCGGTAATATTGCGAAGTCGAGAAGGAACCAAACCTTTGTTCCTTTAGTTGTTGCTCGATCTCAATGGCTTTATGAACTGCTTCTTCCAAATCAATATAAGTTTGTAGCCTCAATGTATTAGCTATCGGCCTGTTCAAACCATCAATAAATCGAGCCATAGTTGTTTCTTCATCCTCCTCCACATTAGCTCTCTGAATGAGCATCTCCATCTCTTTAAAATATTCATCCACTGTCCTACTACCTTGGATAAGTCTTCTCAGCTTTGTTTTAATTTCTCTATAGTAGTGAGGTGGAATAAACCTTTTACGCATAATCTGTTTCAACTCATCCCATGTCAAAATCTCACCTTCATAATTCCGATGGCGGTTTACCCCAAGTTGAGTCCACCAACTTAATGCATAACCAGAAAATTCCAGTGTTGCTAACGCTACCTTTTCATCATCCGGACATTTATAATACCGAAACATAAGTTCAATCTTAGATTCCCATTCACAATAAGCGTCAGGATCATTCTTACCACGAAATTGGGGAATTGTGAATTTCGGTTTTGCCAAAGAAGGTTGCCCACGATCATGAAAATCATCATCCATTCTAGTGACACGTCGAGGGCCGCGCCTCTGGGGTTGGTTATCCCTATCTTCTTTGATTGGATCTCGATATTGAGGTTCTTGATTCAATCGCACCTCATTGATGGTAGCAGTCAAAGCTCAAAGAGCAGCAGCCTGTTTATCCAACTGTTGTTGGAATTTTTTAAATATGTCACTATTATTATCACCTGTAGACATATTTTTTTTGAAACCTGCTAAACACTCAACACTCAAAAATAAAAGTTATCAAACCTCACCGTTAATCACTCAAAAAGAAAAAATCAAATTCTCAATGAGGTTGAATTCAATCTTGTGAGTTCTTTATCAGAGTTTATATCAACCAATTAGAGAGTGTGAACCAAACTACCAAAGAATCCTAATTTGTACGAGGATGCCAAAAACTGACGAGACACCAATTGATTCGTGTTGCACCGAGGAAGAAGTTGTGCACACGTTTAAATCCTACTAACACAAGAAACAAGAAGGTGTTAGATAACGTAAAGGAAGAATAAAGGTAAACAAATGAAAACCTACAGCTAAGAATCAATAAAAATTGCTGAAAACAGAAAACCCGAAAAACTGCGGAGTAACTTGACAACTTCGTTCGAGGTGTTCCCGATCTCCAAAAATCACGAAATTAAATCTGGAGTGTCCTTATATATTGAATTTTTGATCTGGAATTTTGGGCACCAAATTCAACCCGCTGAATCTTTTTTTAAATTTTTATTGAATTTCGTCTTTTTTGATTTTTTGACTTTTTTGACTGATTTTTTTGCGGGAATAATTTTTTTATATTCAATCACAGTGCCAAAAACATGTATGTAAAATTTCAGATCAATAGGACAACGTTTACCCACTCAAATGAATTTTTTTGAACAATTTTTCTGGGTAAAACTGCTGTTTATGCTTTAAAAAATAGAGATCAGTTTAGAAATCAACCAAGAACACCCAAAACACCCAAAATCTGATACCAAATGGTACGGACGTGCACGCGGACCAAGATCGAGTTGCCAAGTCACGAGAAACTCCTACGAAAGATCCTAGACGAACAGATCTGAAATCAAAAACAAAGATTAAGATTAAACCGAATCAGATTTGAATTTAAAATTCCCAAATTCAATTAAAAGAGCAGCAAGAAGAAAAGAAATAGAATCGATGAATCAAATGAAATTGAGAAGAAAGAAAACATGCGAATCTGCCAAGGAATTGATTCGGCCAAGAATGCCCAATTTCCAGCAATCAATTGATTCCCAAATTGAAAGAAATCCAATCGGCCAAACCCTAGGAATTGGGGATTTTTGGGTTCGAATGGGTGCTGCCAATAGGAGAACAACTTAAACGATGAGATCTTGAGTATAATCAATGCTGGAAAACAAACAAGAACAGCAAAATATTAGATGAGAAATTGGCACAAGTATAAGCAAAGAAAAGTAAAGAAAGAAATCGAAAACAGCAAGAATTAAAGGATAAGTCCTAAAGATCCTTGAAATCCCGAATGATTTCACAAATCTCTTCAAACGGCTCTAATCTCCCCTCCAAAGAATATCGATGGCAAGAAGAAGGTTGAAAATGGCTCCCACAATCAAAAGATTGTTAAAACAACTTCTAAAGAAAACTCAAGAGAGAATTCTTGGAGAAAACCCCAAAGAAAATTCTGCACTCAACAAATCTGAAATTTGATAGAAAAAATAATAATAAGATGTGTTTACAAAGGGTGGCTGGCCAATGCTTATATAGGCCTCCAACAAATCCTAATCTCACTAATAAAAATTAAACCTAATTAATAAAATAACAAGGTAAATTCGGCTATGCACTTATATGGGCTGTTTTGGGCCGAATTTTACATGTAATGCTCCTAAAGATTAAAAAATTAAATTAAACAAGTAAGATGTTTACAAATTGGGCCCTTTGACATTTTGGCCTGATTTTCAACTAAGTATGAAGAAATTTCTTGATTGGGCTAGATTTTGGTTATTGGGCCTCGCCTTCAAGAATTTGGGCTCGTGATCCATCTCCTACCAAAATTGGGTCGTTGACGCTCGTAATGGAGATCCAATGCGTTTTGGCTGCAAGATTTGGTTTCTTGGACCAAGATTTCCAAGATTTGAAATCTTGATTTTCTTGATTCTTGAAATCTCTTCGAACAGCAAAATTGGGCCAAGATTCGGTTTCTTGATTTTCTTGAAAACAAGAAAGTGAATCTTGATTTTCTTGTTCTCTCGTGTATGCATCTAAGGCCTTGCTAACAAGCTCTTGAATGGTCCCATTTAGTTTGGACCGCATTTGTCGGGCCTTTGATCTTGTTATTGGGCTTTGTGGCAATTTGAGCCCATCACGTTCTTGAACTTGGATTGGGCCTTTATGACTCGTATCAAAATCAGCTTGAAGCAACTATCCAAAGGACCTGTGCATTGTTGGCAAGCTGATCCTAGCTCATTTCCAGCTCTTCGAGCTCCGTCCAGCTCAACTTAGCTCATTTGAGCTCGTTTCAGCTCGTTTGAGCTCAACCGAGCTTACTTTCAGCTCCTTCTTTCTTCCTTTCAATAAACTAAGTCTTAATTTAGTTTATAATTAAGTTTGCTACAGCTCATGCCGAAACCCCTAGCTCAATTTCAGCTCATTAATTGTTTTGACTATTTTTGAGCTAGCCGAATTTACTTCATAAGTTGACTTATAATTATTATGTTTGAATTTAGTTAATTTCATTAAATTGTTTAATTATTAATTATTATGATTTTTATGAATAGTTATATTTTAATTAATTGTGTGTTAATTCATGTAGGTTAGCCGAATGTGGAAGGTACATTCATGAAGAGATGCATGAACAGGAAAGTTCAACGAATGAGAAGATTCATGAATGGCCTGGTTCAATGCTTGGAGGGAATTAAGTTCATGTACATGGGAGGTTAATTACATGCATGTGGATTAAGAAGATACATTCACTTTGGACGGTACACATGCATGAATGAAGGCATTTATTGCATGTTCATGTACGGCCAGATTCAAGCTCCCTTCTAGTTCATGCATGGCTGAATGTATATGGGTGAAATACATGAATTGTTTGCTGTCCAAATGACTTCCCTGAGCACCTATTCAGCCAAGAGACACTTTTTGATTGATTCATTCCTTCCATGGCCGAATCTAGACAAGCTATTGAGTTCCCAAGACTACACATTCATCCAAGATGCTTTGCTTACACATGAAGCTGTCCAATGGAGTTCCCATCAGCCGAATTTAGTCCTAGCACATTAAAGACTTGTTCTAGATTATTCTAGTGCATTCATAGCTGAATTTAATTAGTCTTTAAGATATTAGTTTGTCCATTCGGCTACTACTTATTAGCCTATAAATAGTTTTTGCACATTTCATTGTAAAGGGACTTTTGCCAAAATTGTTAATGAATATTTGTTCTTGTGAGGTTGCTTCCTCTCATATCTCGTACAAGTTTTGAAAGACTTATCTGGCTTGTGCTAGTGGCGTCAATCGTCTTGTTTGAACTTATCACCAATCTTGGTGTGGCGTTCACCTATCCATCTATCCATCTTTTTACCTTAACAATATAGGAACCGGGGTGACACTTCTTAGTGTTGAATCATTCCTGACGTTAAGTTCGTTTTCCATTCCCATCCTTCGAATTATTTTCTTGTTATTCCAAGCCGAGCCATTTAACCATCATCCATCTTTGCTACTAAATCGAACCTATTACTAAATTCACCCTACTTTGAAACCTTCCGCTTACCCGTATCTTTTCATTCACTTCTAGTTCTAAAACCCGAAGCACGAACGACTCTCTCGAACGACGATCGGGCAACTAAGTGAATTCGACTCATCATCCCGAGCTGGATCACATCAAAGCGTAAGATGCCTATTGATATTCGGCATCTATGATGTTCACACTGACTTAAATTATGTTCACATTTGTATTTAACATGTTCACACAAAAGCATTAAAATTTGGTTCATGCTTAGAGATGGTGCATGAATTGGCCGAACCATCATGTTGCTTCACTTGATGCATTCATGCATACTAAGCCTAGAAGAAAAGCCATAGTTCATGAATGTGCAGCACTTTAATACTTCTACACCTCCCTTGGCCGAATGAAGCTTTAATGTACCTTGAATACTTGAATAGACATCTTGGATATGCATGATACATGCATGAAACGTCCCAGTGCATGTTCTTCCTTAATTATGGTCCATGAATCTTCAAATACATGTACATAAAATAGGCCCCACTTGCATGAACGTCCCCAATACATGAATTCCTTCAAATGCCATCCATTGAACACTAGTTGTGCATGCATCCTTCCATACGATGTATTAAGCCATGCATGTACTTGCATTAATGGCTCCTTCATGTATTCGGTCACTTTGTGGAACTTAACTCTTGGCCAAAAGGTTGCTTAGGGATCACCAATAGCCAGCCCACTATGCATAAATTCGTTCATGCATGAACTCTTATATTCCATGTACCTAGCCGTGCATGAATCTCATTAAATGTACTCAATACATTCGGCTGAACCTACAAGAAACATGAACACATTAAATCCTAATGTATATTCAGCTGAACATGTTAAGAGCATGAACTAAGCATCATAAACATCATGCTAAGCTAAACTAAACACATTAATTAAAGACTAGCTAGTAGCATTAAGTTCAGCTAGCTCAAACTAAGTGAAAACATTTAATGAACTTATTTGAGCTAGGATTTTCGTTAATGAGCTATAGCAAACTAATTAGTATAAAACTAAAACTTAGTTTAATTTATTGAAATAAAGAACGAGCTGAAAGTAAGCTCGATTAAGCTGAAACGAGCTCAAATGAGCTGAGTTGAGCTGGACAGAACTCGAGGAGTTGGAAATGACCTAGGATCAGCTTGCCAATAATGCACGAGTTCTTTATATAGTTGCTTCGAGCTGATTTTGTGAGCATTGGCCCTTGTTTCAAACCAAGGTTTTCCATTAGAAGCTAAAATAACTTCTAGGAAATGCTTAGCACAAGCTCGAGTTATGGGTGTTTTTGGAAGCTCAATTGAATCTTGATATGCACTTGAGGGAGCCCCGGGTGTGCATACATCATAACTTCTTTGCCTTTTCTTGATTCACCAGCGGGTTTGTTAAACTTTGCAGGATTGTTTTGTTCCTTTGGGCGATTAGGGAAGTCTTTTTTTCTCGTACCTTGTCCCCACTTTGAGTTGTTTGAGGGGTTGGCATAGGTACAAACGGAGCTTTTCTTCTTGAGTTGTTTTTCTACTTTGATTGCAACATGAACCATGTCGGTCACCTCAACATAGTGCTGGAGCTCTACCACATTAGCAATCTCTCGATTTAGCCCGACTAGAACCTAGCCATGGTTGCCTCGCGGTCTTCTTCCACATTCGCACGAATCATTGCTACTTCCATCTCTTTGAAATAATCCTCCACGCTCCAGTGACCTTGCGTAAGGTTTTGCAACTTTTGGTATAATTCCTGATGGTAATAGGACGGAATAAATCTCTTTCTCATCACCGCCTTCATCTCTTGCCATGTTGAGATTGGTCTCTCTCCGTTTCGTCTTTGACTTGTTGTTAATTGGTCCCACCACACTATGGCGTAGTCAGAGAATTTGATAGCCGCCAACTTGACTTTCTTGGCCTCCGAGTAGTTATGGCAGTCGAACACCAATTCTATTTTCTTTTCCCACTCCAAGCATGCCTCGGATCAGACTTGCCTTTGAATGGTGCTATGGAGAGCTTTAATGTTCTTCAAATCATCATCAACTCAGCCTCGATCCCTTTGACCCTGATTCTGCTGACCTCGGAACCGCTCACTTTAATTTGAACCTTGGTCACTTTCTAAATCACTTGGGTCATACATCTCATCTTCGAATGGCCTTGCTCGTCCTCTTTCACGTCTAGGGCCTTGAGGCGTTCTTTCTCGTCGCCCCCTCTCTTTGACTCGGTCTAGTCTCTCATTTATGGATTCGAGTTCATTGAGGAACATACGTTGGATTTCCCTTAGGAGGGCTTGTTGGCCTAAATCAGGGACTCCTCCACCTTCGGGAGCCACGTTCCTCACGATGATACGATCCACCTCGGGGTGAGTCAAGTCGTATGTGATTTTGCCCGATCATCTACGAAGAAGTAGCGTTCGATTTGTTCAAAAGGATGTTTTAACGTAAATAATGGCGAAAGCTATGTAAAAGGATTCAAAGATGGGTTTATGGATATGAAGTTTATGTAGATGGATTTATGGATATAAAGTTTTTGTAGGTTTGGTTATAATGAAACGAAAAGATGGAATGGAATGGAAATGAAAATGATCAAAAAAAACAAACACGAACCAATATTAGAAAATATTGACCCAAATGTTTATAAGTTTTCAAGGTGGTCAGATGGAGAATATGAGAACCTCGACCCGCTACTTAGAGAAGTAGGAACCTTGGTATGTTTGAACGCCACACTACGAGTAGTGATAAGTTCAGTTTTCAACAAAGAAAATGGATGACACAACTAGAACACTAGGTAGCCAACAAATCTTTGAACGAAAATAGAGAAAAGTTTGCCTCACAAATTTGGCAGAATATCATTCAAAAATGTCCAAAAAGTAGTGTTCCTTCAAAAGGCTGGTTACATGAATTTATAGTGTCAAAAGGAAAGCTAGCTGAAAGGTCACTTTTAATGAAGCTAATAATGAGGCCTAATGAAAAGTCACAACTATAGAAATTCTATTCCAAGTAACTCCAGCCTTCAATGTGATTTACTTCTTCAATTAAGTTGCTTTCAAAGTCTTTTGAAGTCTCCATGAGCAACCGAAAAGACACCAGCTTCTTTGATGGAGAATTGAATGCATGTAGTGATTACTCATGAAGCAAACGGTTATGGAAGATGAAACAAAGTTGCTGCCTAATTTAAAGAAGAATAATGCTCTCCTTTAATTGATAGAAACAACTTCTTAATGATATTTAAAGCCTCTTTGTAACAACCCTCTCTTTTGTAACTGAAATCTCTTGAAAAGTCACCTTATTGAATGCATAACAGCCTTTAATAATAATAGATGGGAGCTAAAAAGTCACCTGCAATTAACACATGTAACTGTCACATTTATTCATTTATTAAGCTTAAAACAAATTAACAACTAACTTAAATAAATGAACTAACACTTATGCATCATTTATTCCAGCAACAAGTTTAATTAAGAGAAGCATTATTAAATGAACTTAAATCCATGCATCAATAAATTATCCTAGGAACTAGATTATTTAAAGAAGCAACTATTAAATAAAGTTTAACAAAAACACTTATTAATTAAACTAAGATGAGTTGAATAAATGTCCAGCAACTCATTTATTAAACTAAGATGCTTAAATGCATGGTTTAAAATGCAAACTAAATGAACAAATGAGTTACTTAATGCAAGAGTTAATTTAATGAAGCTGACTTAAACTAACATCGAAGTCACATAATGTATGACTTTATTAAATGCAGAACACATAATGCATGTCATAATTAAAATATGTATTTAATAAATAAGACATAATTAAAGACTAAAGTAACTAAGATAAATCAAGTCTTTATTCCAACAGCATAAATGAATTTAAAGGTCTCATTTTGCATTTGGGCCCCTCGAGTTTAGGCCAATCTCGATGTCGTCGAGATGTACCGAAACATGATGCGACCGGGATCGTATTAGGTTGCCTTGGTAATCCTTCGTTCATGTTATATTCCGGACTTCGCGACATGTTGTAACCTTACCACAAACCTCACAAGATCTCTCAGAAAGAAAGAATGATGGCACTCACACACACTCGTGTTTACGCTCGTTTGGCTTTTACCTTCCCTTGAATACGCTCACTCACTCGTGCCTTTTTCCACTCCTTTCTTCTCTTATAACCTCGTAAAGGATTTACTAGGCTTGATCTTCTAGTTTGGGAGTCAATTTCAAAAGGGTAACAATGGACATGTGTATAGGTTTAGGGTTGGTTGAAAGAACAGGGAATTGGGTAAAAAGTGTGGCGTGTATTTGATTAGGGAGATTAGAACAGAAGGTGGATCGGGAACTATGTCGAATCAAAGCTTGATGTTCAAATAACAATCGAATTGCATAAAACACCTCTCCTTTTTTTCAAATTTTTTTTGAATTTTTTTAAATTTTTTTCGAAATATTTTTTAATATACTTTTTTTTATCACTACTAAAATGATAATTACAATGTAATACTTGAATTTCATGAAGTAATTTTTTTGTATATATATATTTTTTGTTTATAAACTACTAAAATGATAAATACAATATAATACTTGAATTTCACGAAGCAAAATTTTTTTTCTGAACCTACTCCGGGAATGCTCCGCTCCGAATGTCTAAGCTTCTTGTTTTAGGTAGCTCTGATACCAAATAATACGAGCTCGCCTCGTCTTGAGTGGAGTCGTATGTAGATTGCCCGATCGTCTACGAGAAGAAGTTGAGTATGGAATAGAGAAGTGATTCCGGGTTTGAAAGAGACTTGGATGTCAAAGTTTAAGTTTGAGAATGGTGATTAAGTTTAGGTTTAAGAAAGAAAGAAGTTTTGATAGTTGGTAGGTTGTTTATAGTTCAGGAAAGAAACGAAATTCGGTTGAATTGGAATATTTGGGAAATGGACGAAATATGGTATGGTTGGTCCTAAGAACAAGTTGAACCGATATTAGCAAATATCGACCCGAAACTTATTAGTTCTTAGGAAGGGATGGTTGAAACGAAATGGACCTCGACCCACTATCTAGGCAGATAGGAACCTCGGTATAAAGGGTTTTGAATGCCACACTAAAACTAGTGATAAGTTCGGTTTCGTGAAAGAATTAGGTTGACGCCACTACTAGGTAGATAAGCCAACAAAAATCTTAAAACGAGACTTAGAGAAGAAATTCTTACAAGAACAAAAGTTCAGCTATATAAAATTTGGCAAAAACTGCCTTTACAAGAAATAAACAAACTATTTATAGCTGTTGCAAAGGCTAGCCGAATAGCCATTTTAGGTAGCTAATTAACCTTTTGTTTTCTTCCTAATTAAGCTAGAAAATTCCAGATTTATTTAGGAAGCTTCCTTGAAGCTTCTTGGCTTTGGAGAACTCATTGGATGGCATTCTAGAAGCATTTGTTCAGTTGGAATTAATGGCACGTTTTGGGAGCTGAAATGCATATTTAAATTCGGCATTGGAACTTGGGAGCTTAATTAAGCTGATGCTTGGAAGAGTTGAATGGTCTTAGCATTTAAATGAGCTCCTTGAGTAGTTGGCAGGCCATAAAGTGTGAAAACAATTCAATGGACAGCCCCTCAATGTGAACGCATGGTTGTTGGTGTGAAAGTCTTGAGTGCCAGCTTCGAAAATTGAGTAGCCACGTTGGGGAGAGTAACCATCAGCTAATGGTGAATGTTGCATTGACCGAACCATCATGGCTTTTAGGAAAACTAATTCAGCAACTTTAATTTGATTAAATGTCGTCCCATGCTTAGCACCTGCACACACAAATTAATTCAGCACATTAATTAATTTAAACACATTAATTTCGGCTGCTCAAGACACATTTAAAACTTGTAGTAGCTAAGACAATTTAATTATGCAAGGTTAAGACATGTATTAAATCGGCTGGAACTTAGACAAATTTAATAGCAAGAATCAGCTGGGCAAATTTAATGAGCAGCTCATTTAAAACCGGTCTTAAACTTGACAAAATTAATTAGCTAATAAATTAAGCTAGTTTAAGACATCATTATACCTATTTATAAAGTCTAGATTATGACAAATTAATTATTAAGACCTAATTAACTAACTTAGCTAACAGCAAATTAAATGATTTTATTCCAGCAAATTAAACGAAAAAATAAAATGAGCAGAAAACAGGCTCTTAAGTTAAGATGAGCTGATTTGAGCTTGAAGGAGAATGCATGGGTCGCTCGGCTTGCTGATCCGAGAGCTTTCGATAAGTCCAGCAACGGTTTCACCCCAAACTCTATCAACTAAGGTGTTGTTGCATCTTTGAATCTCTTTGCTCGAGCTCGGGTAACCGGTCCTACTGGCAACTCGAGAGGATCTACATTGGTAGCTGGCAACTCGGGAGGTGTGGTCGTATCAACTTGTAGGCCATGAGCACTTACCACGAAACCTAAAAATACAACATCGTTAGTACAAAACGAACATTTCTTTAAGTTGGCATAAAGTACCTCTTTCCGTAGTACTTCCAACACCACTCACAGATGCTGAACATGTTCTTCCAATGATTTACTATAAATCAAAATATCATCAAAATACACAACACAAAATTTTCCAATAAACTGATGTGATCTCAATCGCATCATGTTGTGGCACCACTCGTTGCTATCATGATTGGCCTAAACACGAGGGCCCCAAGTGCAAGATGAAGCTCAATCTCAGCTCAACAAGCTCAATCTTAGTTTTTCCCAGCTCGATTTAGCTCACATGAGCTTATTTAGCTCGTTTGAGCTCAATTTAGCTTACTTTAACTCGTTTGAGCTTGGCTTAAGTTTATTTCAACTCATTTATTTTAATGTCTGAATAAATTAAGTAATTTATTAATTTAGCTTAAATTACTACAGCTCATAATTATGTTTTGACTTATTACATGTTTTAAATGTGTCTTGGCCGAATTTAATATGTCTTGTTAAGACTTTATTATATTTGTCTAATTTAATTTATATTTAATTAGTGTGTCTAAATTATATTAATGTTTGTTCAGCTGAATTTTATGTGATTTAATTTTGGTTCATGTGTTTTTGTAGGTGAGTTGAATTTGGAGAGTAATTAAACAAGGTTCATGCATGATAGGTTCAATGTATGGGACGGTGCATGTAAGGCCTCTTTCAATGAATGGTGGCTGATCCATTTGGCTCCCCAAGGCACCTATTTGGCCAAAAGGTGTCCAGCAACTTAAAGCACAAGCTTGGCCGATCGTATTCCCAAGGCAGCATCTAAGCCATTCACACCTCAATTTGACCAATCAGCTCCTATACATGTATGGGTGGATTCATGAACGTCCAAAGGGAGGGAATATTACCTTAATTCATCACATTGAATGTATAATGTGCATGTACAAAGGGGAGAACGAATTTACAAGGTACATGCTTCCATTCATGAACCAGCCCATCATTAAAGTTTTAATTAAGAGAGATGCATGACCCATGCACCTAGCATTCGTCCAAGAGGGGTTGGATATGAATTGAAGATGCACATTCATGGAACAAGGAAGCTTTCTTATTGGTTAAGCATGCATGAACGGGTTTTGGGAAGAAACATGATTATTCAACCATGCATGAACTTACACTATCCATGAACAGAGATTTAATGCTTGAAGTGTGAACATTTTTAATTGTTGTGTGAACACATTAGTAGCTGAATTTTAATAGGCATTAGAGAGCCTATAAATAGTTTATTTTGTTTATTGTAAAAGGGTACAGAATTTGATTATTGAAAACTTGATTGTGAGGTTTCCTCCTATCCTATTTCGTACGAGTCTCGTTCTGACTTAACTAGCTCGCTAGTGGCGTCAACCCGACTTCTTGAACTTATCACCATCCTGGTGTGGCGTTCATCCACCTTTTTATACCTTTGGTTCCTACCTCTCTATAGGTAACGGGTCAAGGTCCATCTTCGACTTCCATTAAACCCACCTTAAGCAATATAAGTCTCGGGGCAATACTTTACATAGTATTGAATCGTTCTTCGCTTGAGTTCAATTTCCATTCCATTTTATCTATCTACTTAAACTTTATTTTCTTTGTTAAATCGAACCATCCATTCTCCAAACCAAGCCATTTTTGAACCCTTCTAATTACTTTCGCTTAAAACAACTCCATAAAGTTATCTCCATTCGACATCAACCAATACTTCTCGTCGACGATCGGGCAACTTAAGTGAACTCGACTCCATCAACTGAGCCGGATCACATCATAAACACACGCAAAACATGATTCATCAAACACATGAAAGTACTAGGGGCATTTGTAAGACCGAATGGAATTACCAACCATTCGTACAAACCGTATTTCATCTTGAATGTGGTTTTCCACTCGTCACCCTTCCGCATTTGGATTTGATGGTAGCCGCTCTTTAGATCAATCTTTGAAAAGATTTGGCTTCGTTAAGTTCATCGAGCATGCATCAAGGCGGGGAATAGGGTGTTGATATTTAACGGTTATTTTGTTGATGGCACGACAGTCTAACACATTCGCCATGAACCATCCTTTTTAGGCACTAGCAACACCGGCACCGTACATGGACTTAAGTTTTTGCGAATGTAGCCCTTTTCCATTAATTCAGCCACTTGCCTTTGCAGTTCCTTTGTTTCCTCGGGATTACTCTTGATGTGATCCGGCCCGGGTAGATGAGTCGAATTCACGTAGTTGCCCGATCGTAGTTCGAGAGAGTCATTCGTGCTTCGGGTTTTAGAACTAGAAGTGAATGAAAAGACACGGATAAGCAGAAGGTTTCAAAGTAGGGTGAATTTAGTAATAGGTTTGATTTAGTAGCAAAGATGGATGATGGTTAAATGCCTCAGTTTGGAATAACAAGAAAATAATTCGAAGGATGGGAATGGAAAACGAACTTAACGTCAGGAATGATTCAACACTAAGAAGTGTCACCCCGGTTCCTATATTGTTAAGGTGAAAAGATGGATAGATGAATAGGTGAACGCCACACCAAGATTGGTGATAAGTTCAAACAAGACGATTGACGCCACTAGCACAAGCCAGATAAGTCTTTCGAAACTTGTACGAGATATGAGAGGAAGTAACCTCACAAGAACAAATGTTCATTAAAAATTTTGGCAAAAAGTTTCTTACAATTGAAAGAAAACAAATACTTATAGGCACATAGATGACCATTCAAATTCGGCATCTAGGTGTTCACACAATAATAAAAACGTTCACACTAATGTATTAAAATAGTTCATAAATCGGCAGATTCATGAACTAGTTGAATGGACACTTTCTTCCCTCTAAGTGTGTGCATGAATGCTTAATCATAAAGAAAGGCTTCAAGTGACTTGTATGTGCACCAAAGGTTGCATTCATCTCCTTGGGACGTTCATGCACTTGTATGGAACATGTATCCTCATAATTAAACTCTTTAATAGCATGTAGGTTCATAAATGGCAGCATGAACCTAGTAAATTCGTTCTCCCCTTTGTGCATACACTTAATTCAATCAATGTGTTGAATTATTGAGTTAATTCCTTCCTTTGGACGTTCTTGAACCCATCCATGCATCTGTAGTAGCTTATAGGTCAATTCAAAGTGTGAACAGCTACTTCTTGGCCGAATAAGTGTCTTGGAAAGTGAGCTAGGAGTGAGCTAAGGTTTAGCTCGTGAGTTGAAAGTGAGCTAGGAGTGAGCTCGGTTTACCTCAGGCAAGATGGATTGAGCTCGAATAAGCTGGATTTGAGCTGGACGGAGCTCGTGGAGCTGGAAACGAGCTTGGATCAGCTTGCCAACATGTCATTGATCGGCTTGACAGACTTGCTAGATAAAGTTCGCGGGGCGTGCTCATATCATTCCCCCCCTCTTTTAGGCGACTTGTCCTCAAGTCGAGCTGTTTATCCATGGGAGAACTTTGACTCGTGCATGGTTTTCCTCGATCAAATGGGATGGAAGATGTCACACAAACCTGAAAAATTCTTACCATAGCCGGTAAAAAGAAACTCAAAGGAGTCAAATTCAAATGTGTTCGATAGTTCATAAAATATTCATTCAATCGAACATATGCCAAAAATCTCAATTGGACAATGCAAGCATACATAAATTTATCAAAGAGTTTCGTTAGACCATCATTACAAACATGAAAACTAAGTTGGATCAAGGGATAATTGGTTGAAAATGATGGTACTTAAACACATTATTCCTCATCCAAAACATTTTAATTTCTTTAATCGAATATAGTAACTCATTTGGTCCCTTGTCTTGCTCATGCAAGGTATGCCATGGCCAAAGGTATGCTAACTCTTCCTTTCGTTTTTGAACAACATGAGGGGAGTCTCCAAATTCCAACGTAATAATCACATCATCACAATGCCAAAAGGAAAAATCCATCACATCAAAGTATAAATAATTTCCAAACAACCAATCAATGGAATTTTCAACTTCAATCAAATTGAGCAAAGATATTTGAAAATTTTCAGATGACTTACCTTGACGAATATGAAGAGAAGACAATTGAGGATTGGGTTTACCTTTCTCGGTCAAAATGAATCTTCTCTCTTTGGATAGATAACGTAAGACAAACCTATTACTCCGATAAATTTGAATAGGTGGTGACGCACCATGACATGTCTTGCTCCTCGATGGGTGGAATTCACAAAAATAAGACTGGTTAGTATTATCGAAAACTATGGACTTAAATGGAAAAGGAAAGTTACCATGGAAATTTGATTCAATTCCAAAAACATAGGTTGGCCTTACCTTCTCGAAATGAAACGAAAATTTTAGATGTGGCCAAACAAGGTGATTAATAAATGAATCAAAATTGAAACCCAAATCATTGAATTTCACCTTCTTATCAAAAGTTTGAACATCAAGCAAACATATTTTGATTGCAAATGATGCAAAGTGCTTAATGTTTCTATAAAATGAATTCATGTAGCAAATACCAGGCTTGAACACATGAACTTGTTTAGGAATTCCAACAAGCAACATAATAGAAAAAGATATAATCAACTCACCACACGAATTATATTTCACTAGTTTAAACACACATGTTGATTTGACAAAACCGAGCATACCAAAATGCAAAGGTTCATACTTCAAGAGTATTAATCGGGAATGCAAATCACTACATGGAAATTTCGCACAAAAACTCAAAGATTGTTCATGAAGAACACAATTGCACATATCATGTGAAGATCTTTTTACATGGATGCCAAACAAAGAATTTTTAACGAACATGCAACTTTTCAAACAGGCAGATTTATGACAAATCAATTGAGTAGGCATATTTAAACATAAAGATTTAACATATGAGTTCAAAAAGTTTGCAGGGTCAAACACATCAGAATTTTTACGTGACAGACTTTGATCAAACATGTTCAAAATTTTCTTAGAGCAAACTAATCCAATGTTGTCAACAAATTTGCCAATGTAGTAATTGTCATAAGAAAAGCTGTATATGGCACCTTTTAAAACAAATTCGTTAACAACAGTAAGTGAACAAAAATTATCCAAATCAAGTGACTTTGATTCGATAAACAAAGAATCCTTACCTTCCTTACCTTCGATCGCAAGTGGGTGGTAGTCATTCGCGAACTTACCTTTTTCGAAAAACCTAAAACACCTCTCGTTTGGAAGGTAATGTAGATGGAATTGGTCGCACAAACTTCTAGGAACCTGAAAAGTTAACTCACGAGAAGATCGAACAGGTGGGTTAGTAGAAATAATCCTCACTTGCTCACTTGTTTTCTCACTCGATTCTTTTTCTTCTGAATCACTCGTTTCTTTTGTTTCAATTTCTTTTTCATCTTCTTTTTCACTCTCAAATTTCTTTTCGTTCTCTTTTTCAATCTCATTTTCTTTTTCTTTTTCTTTTTGCTTTTCAAAGGCTTTTTCAAAGGCTTTTTCAAGTTCTCTCAAGATTCGCTCATTTTGATATGACCCTGGTCAAGGATGCCCTTGATTTCAGCTTGAATTCAGCTCCTCAAGCTCCATTTAGCTTGGTTCAGCTCACCGAATTTTATTTTAGCTCACATGAGCTTAATTCAGCTCGTTTGAGCTTGGTTTAAATTCAATTCAGCTCATTATTAGCTCTTTAGCTAAATTAACTTTATTTGCTGGAGTTTTAGACCATTTAAATAAGCATGTAAATAAGTTTCTTTACAGCTTTTAAATATGTCTTAATTTATTACAAGTGTTTAATATGTCTTGATTTGGTTGAATTAAAGGTGTCTAGATGTCATTTAATTTATCTAAATTATTACATGTTTTAAATTTGTCCAACCGAATTTATGTGTTATGATTTGTTAATATTTAAGTTGTCTCAATGTTATTTAGGATGTTCACATTATACTTTAATTTAGTTCAGCTGAATTTGCTTGAAATTAATTAAGTTCATGAGTGTTTTTAGGTGCAGCCGAATTTGAAGATGAATTGGGCAGATTCATGCATGGAGATTCAATGAATTTGAAGATGCATGTGCAGCTGATTTAATGCATTAAAGCTGATTAATTTTTGGAGTTTTTTTAAGGCAACTATTCGGCCAAAGTGACCAAGCTTTTCATCCTTTCAAGATTGGCCGATTCTCTTCTCAAGGAAGTATAAAGGCTGTTCACACTATGGCTGTTCGGTTCAACCATGTTCACACCTCATGGCCCTTCAAAACCGTCCGTTCACACTTCTAAATGGCTCTTCAAATTGCCAATTAATGCTGGTAATTTTTCAGCAATAGTTGCTTCATGAATGACCCCATTATGTTCATTGACTGAACCTAGCCTATTCATGCACATCCAAGATGTTCAAGGTGCATTTGCCCATTTAGAAGATGACCATTGGAGCTCTCATTCAGCCGAATCTACATGGGATAATAATTTTGCATTCATGCTGAATTTTAGTTCATTGTTTACTTAGAAACTAAGTCTTGAATTTGTCCATTCGGCTACTAGTAGGAAGGCTATAAATAGTTGTTGAATTTCTTGTAAAGAGACTTTTGACTTTTGATCATTTGAATGAACTTTGTTCAAAGAGTGAGTTTTCTCCTCTCTAAATTCGTACGAGTTTCGATCTGACTTATCTAGCGTGCTAGTGGCGTCTATCGTTCTCTTTTGAACTTATCACCTTGCTTTGGTGTGGCGTTCAACCTTCTACAATTCCGAAATCCCACCTTGAACCGAATAGAAATCGGGGTGACACTTTTTTAGTGTTGAATCGTTTCTGGCGTTTAAGCTCATTTATCCATTCCACCGACTATCCTAGATTTTACCCAACTATAATATCTTTTTACAAAACCGAGCCTTCATTTATCAACTTCCATTTTTTTTATTTTTATACTTAAATCGAGCCTACTACCCTTATAAATTTACCATCACCTTAGCCAACCTTTAAAACCATCTGAAAGCTTCCGCATCTTTAGCCTTATTTCATCCTATTTCTGATAACTCAACTATTCCTCGTCGACGATCGGGCAATCAAGTGAATCGACTCAATCAACCAAGCCGGATCACATCACATTTTCTCTCTTACTTGCCTCTTTCCCCTCTTTTTTTTTATTTCATTTTCTTTTTCTTCTTTTGCTTTTTCTTTTCTTTTCTTTGTTTTCTCTTTACAAGAATGTACAAAAGAACGATGAGAATACAAATCTTGTTCAAAAGATGAAGAACTATTTGCATATGATTCACAATCAAAACTTCGTGAAGAATACTCCGAGTAAGATTTCTTTGAAGATCTAGTAGGAGTATGTCTTTCTCTTCGAATGCCATCTTGGAACGAATCAAAATCGTAATCGGCTTCTCGTCTTCTCGAATTTCTTGATGAAAAGGACTTTCGATCGAAGTCACTTCTCGAATTCGTTGATGAATATGAGTCATAGTATGAATCTCTTTGTCTCGACGTAGATGGTGAAAAGGAGTCACGATTGGAACTTTTTTTCAGGTAGTAGTTGGGGATATATCTCCGTGGGGTTCTTGGTTCCGTTTTACGACTTGAAGAAACTCGATCACTTTGGTCTTGTTTAGTCGCCATTCTTTGCATTTCTTGCACCAAGTATTGGTATTCCGATTCGGTGAACTCTTCGCGTGACATGATTTTTGTTGCTAAAAAGAAAATGTTAGATCACAAAACAAAATAAAAAAATTAAGTACCTCACCACAAACCTCACAATTTTGCTCGGAAAGAAGAAGAAAAAAAAGGTGTCACTCCCGCTCGTGTTTACACTCGTTTGGCTTTTACCTCCAGTCGAATGATCTCACTCGCTCATGCCTTTTTCCGCTCCTTTCTCCTCTTATAACCTTGTAACAGACTTAGTATGACTTGATCTCTAGTATTGTGGGTCGGTTTCAAATGGTTTTACAAAGGATAACATATGAGGGGTTACGAGTTGGCTAAAAGAAAAGGAAATTGGGTAACAAAAAAAAAGTGTGGCGTGGATGAGATTAGAATAGAAGATGAATCAGGAACGATATCAAACCAAGGGCTTTGACATTTGAACAACAATCGAATTGCATTAAACACTTTTTTTTCAGATTTTTTTTTCTTTTCTAATTTTTTTTGAATTTTTTTTTTGAATTTTTTTTTGACTTCTATAACTTTTTTGTACTATATTGACAAACTAAATACAATAAAACACTTTTTATACACGATTTTTTTCTTCGGCTGTGTAGATTTTTGTTTTTATAGCAACAACAGCTAACTAATCAAAATGAGAAAACTTTGGTATACGAAAATTTTTTTCTATACTTTTTTTTTTCGGATCCTACTTACTTGCGTTCACTTGGACTAGCCCGAGATTAATTTTGTCGCACGATCTTCTCGTTTTAGTAGCTCTGATACCAAATGATGTGATCCGGCCCGGGTAGATGAGTCGAATTCACGTAGTTGCCCGATAGTAGTTCGAGAGAGTCGTTCGTGCTTCGGGTTTTAGAACTAGAAGTGAATGAAAAGATACGGGTAAGCGGAAGGTTTCAAAGTAGGGTGAATTTAGTAATAGGTTCGATTTAGTAGCAAAGATGGATGATGGTTAAATGGCTCAGTTTGGAATAACAAGAAAATAATTCGAAGGATGGGAATGGAAAACGAACTTAACGTCAGGGATGATTAACACTAAGAAGTGTCACCCCGGTTCCTATATTGTTAAGGTGAAAAGATGGATAGATGGATAGGTGAATGCCACACCAAGATTGGTGATAAGTTCAAACAAGACGATTGACGCCACTAGCACAAGCCAAATAAGTCTTTCGAAACTTGTACGAGATATGAGAGGAAGCAACCTCACAAGTTGTTCATTAACAATTTTGGAAAAAAGTTTCTTACAATTGAAAGAAAACAAATACTTATAGGCACATAGATGACCATTCAAATTCGGCATCTAGGTGTTCATACAATAATAAAAACGTTCACACTAATGTATTAAAATAGTTCATAAATTCGGTAGATTCATGAACTAGTTGAATGGACACTTTCTTCCCCCTAAATGTGTGCATGAATGCTTAATCATAAAGAAAGGCTTCAAGTGACTTGTATGTGCACCAAAGGTTGCATTCATCTCCTTGGGACGTTCATGCACTTGTATGGAACATGTATCCTCATAATTAAACTCTTTAATAGCATGTAGGTTCATAAATGGCAGCATGAACCTAGTAAATTCGTTCTCCCCTTTGTGTATACACTTAATTCAATCAATTTGTTGAATTATTGAGTTAATTCCTTCCTTTGGACGTTCTTGAACCCATCCATGCATCTGTAGTAGCTTATAGGTCAATTCAAAGTGTGAACAACTACTTCTTGGCCGAATAAGTGCCTTGGAAAGTTAGGAGACAGCCACCATACATGCACTTAAGCCATTCATGCATTCTATCATCCCATGCATTTGATCCATTCATGGACTAGCCTTTAATGTCCATACATGCATTCGACACATGCATGAATTTGTAGAAACCTTGCATCTAGCCGTACATGCACCAGCATTTAATACTTCTTCATTCATGAGTGTGAAATGCCCAAAAGATGTTTCTTCATCCATACATTGTTCCGTCCAAAGGGATGCACCTACATGAAATAAACAAGTCATTAAGATATCTCATGGAAACTCATAAATTCGGCATGATGTGAACACATTAATGTCATGCATTAATTCAGCAATGTGAACATAATCAATTTATGTAATGACTATGGCATATTAATAACAAATATTAATATAAGACAAGTTTAATGCTTAAATAAATATGTGCAAATTTTTATTTAATGCATTAAAGATAAAACCAAGTTTAAACTAAAATGAGCTAAGTTTTAGCTCGTGAGCTAAAGTTGAGCTGAGGCTAAACTCCTAAGCTGAAGTTGAGCTAAGGTTTAGCTCGTGAGTTGAAAGTGAGCTAGGAGTGAGCTCGGTTTAGCTCAGGCAAGATGGATTGAGCTCGAATAAGCTGGATTTGAGCTGGACGGAGCTCGTGGAGCTGGAAACGAGCTTGGATCAGCTTGCCAACATGTCATTATTCGGCTTGACAGACTTGCTCGCTAAAGTTCGCAGGGCATGCTCGTATCAACTCTGATAGGCCGGTCTATTTGGAATAGATGCTCCCGGTACAAAGTCGATTTGGTGTTCGATGCCTTGAATGGGAGGTAACCATTTGGCACTTCTTCGAGGAACACGTCTTCGAATTCCTGCAACAAGGAAATAATAGTAGAAGGCAATGATTTTTCTATCTCGTTAGTTTCAACAAGCACTCTTTGTACATAAGTACAAGAATGGGATGCTTTGCCAACAATAACTTTCGAATCTCTTGCTTTCTTGCAAAAACAATCGTTTTTTCATTCTCATTCTCACTCTCATTTTTTTTCTTTTTCCACTCGTGTTTTTAACTTTTTCTCACTTTTTCCACTCTTTTTCTTTTCATTCTTTTTATTTTGCTCTTTTTCTTTTTCTCTTTCAATGGATTGCCTCAATTTAATTTGATCTTCATTCACTTGCTTTGGTGTGAGAGGGACTAGTGTGACATTCCTTCCGAGATGCTTGAATAAATAACGATTTGTGTAACCATCATGGACTACCCTAAGGTGTCCCGCATGCATCAGCACAACATCGCATATCACCTCGTCTTGATATTTTCCTATGGAAAACGCCACTTTTGCTTGCTTCGTAACTTTGAGTTCTCCTCCGTCATTTAGCCACTGCAACTTATAAGGGTTCGGATGCTTCATTGTGGCCAAACCAAGTTGTTCAACAAGAATGGTACTCGCGACGTTGGTGCAACTACCTCCATCGATTATCAAGCTGCACACCTTGCCTTGAACGTGACAGCGAGTGTGAAAAATATTTTCTCGTTGTTGTTCTTCCTCGACACCTTGAATATTCAAACTTCATTTTACAACGAGTATCTCTCCCTCGACCTGATACGATCGCGACCTGGAGTGCATCAAGTTCGAGCAAGGACTCAATGGTGCTGCCTCAAGGACCAATTACGCGAGCTCGAGCTAAGCAATTCAAGGAGGCCGTTTTGGCCTTAGTTAATCAAGTGTGGGGTGAGGCTTTGGTTGGAGAAATAGATCGAGTTGAGGCCAGCTTAATAAAGTGTCCTTGCAACATTTTGCAAACTAATTTCAGCTCAATTTCCGCTCCTTGAACCCGTTCCAACTAAATTGAACTTTTATTTATTTCTTTTAGCTTTGCATTTAGTTTGCATTTTAATACTTGCATTTAAGCCTCTTAGTTTAATAAATGAGTTGCTGGTCATTAATACAACTCATCTTAGTTTAATAAATGAGTTGCTGGTCATTAATACAACTCATCTTAGTTTAATTAAATGAGTTTATTTAATGAATTTAATTTAATGAGTTGCTTCTTTAATTAATCTAGTTACTAGGTTAATTTATTGGTGCATGAGTTAAAGTTCATTAAATACTTCTTTTAATTAACTAGTTGTTGGAATAAATGATGCATAAGTGTGTGTTCATTTATTTACATAGTTGTTAATTTGTTTAAAGTTTAATAATTGAATAAATGTGACAGTTACATATGTTTTAATTGCAGGTGACTTTTCAATTCACAAAGGCTATTACGCATTCAATAAAGGAGACTTTTCAAGTTATTTTGGTTACAAAAGAGGGGGCTGTTATAAAGGAAGCATTAAGCATCATTAAAAGAGAGTTTAAAGGAGCATTTCATGCCCTTTAAAATCTGGTAGCAGCTTGTTCAAATACCCCAACGTTTTTTTTGCTACTTAATGGACAATTTATGCATTGGAAATTTCATTAAAGTGGCTGGAGTCTATTCAACTAGCCAAAGGGAAAATCAAGAGTCATTTTTCAAGCCTTTAAGGACATTAATTCAGCTAGTTAAAGAGAGGAGTTATTGACTCTAGAATTTCAAAAGTCTTTGATTTATAATTAGCCCTTTAATAGCACTTTACTATGTGACCATTCGGCTAGCTCATTTTGGCCTTATAAATTCTTGTAACCAAGCCTTTTGGGGACATTACTTTTTGGACATTTTTGAATGATATTCTGCCAAATTTGTGAGGCAAACTTTTCTCTGTTTTCGTTCAAAGATTTGTTGGATACATTGTGTTCTAGTTGTGTCATCCATTTTCTTTGTTGAAAACTGAACTTATCACTACTCGTAGTGTGGCGTTCAAACATACCAAGGTTCCTACTTTGCTAAGTAGCGGGTCGAGGTTCTCATATTCTCCATTCGACCACCTTGAAAACTTATAAACATTTGGGTCAATATTTTCTAATATTGGTTCGTGTCTGTTTTCGAGATCATTTTCATTTCCATTCCAATCCATCTTTTCGTTTCATTATAACCAAACCTACAAAAACTTTGTTAAAACATCCTTTTGAACAAATCTAACGCTACTTCTTCGTAGACGATCGGGCAAACTCACATACGACTCGACTCACCCTGAGGCGGATCGTATCATTTGGTATCAGAGCTACAAAAACAAGGAGTACGAGCATTCAAAATTACTCCAGGAATAGTCTGTGACTCATCAAGTAAGTTTCAAAAAAAATTGAAAAAAAAAATTAAAAAAAACAAAATCTGAAAATTTGAACATAGTTTTACTCCTTCTCCATTTTTCAATCCTGAAACTTTTACCTTCTCAGCCACTTCCATCCTTGACCTTTTCGCCACACTATACCCGAATTAATTTCTTTCTTGTAAGCCTACCCAGTTTTAAATCACATCATCCTTTGTTACCCATTTGAAACCGACCACCTAGACTAAGGTTAAGCCTTGGCGAATCTGCTTACGAAATCACGAGAAAGGTAAAGAAAGGTAAAAGGCACGAGAGTTGTGAGCGCAATAGAGTGGAGATAAAAGCCTATTCTCGAGCGTAAAACACGAGTGTGAGTGCCAATAAAATTTTCTTGTGAGTGACTAGTGAGGTTTTTGTTGTGAGGTTCTTTACTAAACTCAATGTCACAAGAATCTGATCCTAACATGGAAGATCATCCTGTACGACAACCTGTTCGCAACGTCCCATATTTCAACATGCAAGCATTATTACGAGAGATGGAAAGACTTTTAGATAGAAGATTAAATCCCCTTGAAGATCGTCTATTCCAAGTCGAAGCAAGAGAGCAAGGCAAAAGAACTCCTGAAGTTGTCCGACCTAGACGGGAGAGGCCAAATCAACAACGGGAAAGACGAAGAGATCAAGATGATGCTGTAAATGATCATAGTGATCTTGAAAGTGGTCAAGATTCGAATGCAAGTAATCGCCGGAGGGAACCACGACACCGAGATCGGAGACGTGAAGATGATGATCTTAAGAACATCAAACTTTCTATACCACTGTTCCAAGGTAGATCAGATCCGGAGGCCTATATTGAGTGGGAAAAGAAGATCGAGTTGGTGTTTGATTGTCATAACTATTCTGAAAACAAAAAGGTGAAGTTAGCAGCAATTGAATTTTTGGATTATGCCATGATTTGGTGGGATCAACTAACTACTAGCCAGAGACGTAATGGAGAACAACCGATCTCTACATGGACTGAGATGAAGGCAGTCCTGAGGCGACGATTTATCCCTTCTTACTACCACCGGGAGTTGCACCAAAAACTTCAAAATCTTACACAAGGGACCAAAAGCGTCGAAGACTACTACAAGGAGATGGAAATTGCAATGATTCGGGCAGATGTTAAAGAGGATTCTGAAGCAACGATGGCACGATTTTTGGCCAGATTAAACTGAGACATTGCGAATGTCGTCGAGCTTCAACACTATCTTGAAGTGGTGGACATGGTTCATATGGCTATCAAGGTAGAAAAGCAACTTAAGCGTAAAGGCTCAAATCGAGGTTTTTCCACTTCTAACACATCCAAGTGGGGCCAAAGTTCTAGTAGAGGTTTTTCAACATCTCAAGGAAAGGATTCTATGGCACTTTCAAAACCAAACAAGCCTAATATCGAAACAAACAAAGGTAAGGCACCCGAGGTTTCTATCAATCGTAATCGTGACGTTAAATGTTTCAAATGTCTAGGAAGGGGACACATAGCTAGTTAGTGCCCAAATCGAAGAACTATGGTGATTCGTGCCGATGGTGAAATCGAGACGGAGGATGAAGAAGAAAAGGAGTCTGAATCAGTTTCTAAAATTGAGGAGGACTTAGAACAACCTGTGGAAGGTGAACTACTCATTGTCAAAAGGAGTCTTAGTCTCCAAGGCATGGATAATGAGCTACAACGGGAGAACATATTTCATACCCGATGCTTGGTTGGAGGAAAAGTCTGTTGTGTCATCATCGACGGTGGTAGTTGTACAAACATAGCAAGTACGATGATGGTTGAAAAACTCAGTTTGCCAACTACTAAGCATCCGAGCCCCTACAAACTTCAGTGGCTCAATGACGGTAGAGGACTTAAAGTGACCAAGCAAGTACTAGTTTCTTTCACCATTGGAAAGTACTCAGACGAAGTGTTATGTGACGTTGTTCCAATGCATGCGGGCCATCTACTCCTTGGACGTCCGTGGCAGTTTGATCGGCGAGTGCTACACGACGGGTATACCAATCGGTATATTTTCAAGTTTATGGGAAAGAATGTTACGTTGGCACCGTTAACTCCCAAACAAGTTTACGATGATCAATTGAAGTTGAAAGCATCCATCGAACAAATGAGAGAGAAAGAAAAAGAAGATTGTAAAAAAATAAAAGAGGAAAAAAATCAGAAAAAGAAAACAAAAGAGAGTGAAAAGAAAATCAGTAAAGAAACAGAAAAAGAGAGAGAAGGAAATTGAAAAAATGAGTGTCTGATGTGATCCGGCCCGGATTAATTGAGTCGTTTCACGTAATTGCCCGATCGTCGACGAGGAATAGTTGAGTTATCGAAAATAGGATGAAATAAGGCTAAAGATGCGGAAGCTTTCAAATGGTTTTAAAGGTTGGCTAAGGTGATGGTAAATTTATAAGGGTAGTAGGCTCGATTTAAGGATAAAAATAAGAAAAATGGAAGTTGATAAATGAAGGCTCGGTTTAGTAAAAAGATATTATAGTTGGGTAAAATCTAGGATAGTCGGTGGAATGGATAAATGAGCTTAAACACCAGAAACGATTCAACACTAAAAAGTGTCACCCCGATTTCTATTCGGTTCAAGGTGGGATTACGGAATTGTAGAAGGGTTGAACGCCACACCAAAGCAAGGTGATAAGTTCAAAAGAGAATGATAGACGCCACTAGCACGCTAGATAAGTCAGATCGAAACTCGTACGAATTTAGAGAGGAGAAAACTCACTTATTGAACAAAGTTCATTCAAATGATCAAAAGTCAAAAAAGTCCTTTACAAATGAAATCAACAAACTATTTATACTAGTTTCTTATGCTAACCGAATAATCCATTCATGAACTTAATGATTAAGTAATGAACCTAAATTAAGACATGAACCTTCCAGAAAAATGACCAATGGTGTCCTTGTCCATGTTCGGCCGAATGGGAGATGAATGGGCAGCTTCATGTATGAGCAAACTTTGGAAGCCAATGGGATTGTCTAGGTTCGGCCATGGGATGCATGAAACTCCCAAAGGGTGTCTCTTGGCCGAATAGGTGCTCAGGAAACTCCAAGGGTCCTCCCACATGCATCGATTGTACATGGAACTTGGAAGGGGCCTTGAACCTAGCCATACATGCACTTAAATTGATTACCCCCCATTCATGCATGTGTGCCGTCCAAGGGAGATGCACCTTTCAATATGCATTAACCTTCCATGTACATGAATGTATGTCCTCCAAACATTGAACCGGTCCATGCATGTATCCTCCCGTTCAATTAACTTTCCCATGGACCTTGCATTAAATGCCATGAATGTATCTTCCAAATTCGGCTAACCTACAAAAGTAAATAACATAATTAAATAACACACAACTATTCATATAATTATAATTTAAAATAATAACTAAATAACTTAATATCACTAACTAAATTTGAACACAATAATTATAAGTCAACTTATAATAAATTCAGCTAGCTCAAAAAATAGTCAAAACACTCAATGAGTTGAAATTGAGCTATGGGTTTCGGCATGAGCTGTAGCAAACTTAATTATAAACTAAATTAAGACTTAGTTTATTGAAAGAAAGAAAGAAGGAGCTGAAAGTAAGCTCGGTTGAGGTAAAACGAGCTGAAACAAGCTCAAATGAGCTGAGTTGAGCTGGACGGTGCTCGAGGAGCTAGAAATGAGCTAGAATCAGCTTGCCAACAATGCACGGGTCCTTTGGATAGTTGCTTCAAGCTGATTTTGTGAGCTTTGGCCCTTGTTTCGAACCAAGGTTTTGCATTAGAAGCTAAAATAGCTTCTAGGAAATGTTTAGCATAAGCTTGAGTTATAGGTCCTTTAGGCAGCTCGTTTAGATCTTGGTTTGCACTCGAGGATGCCCCGGGCGTGCTCACATCATTCCCTCCCTCTTTAAAGCGATTTGTCCCCAAATCGGGCCATTTTCTCGAAAAAAAAAATTTACATCGTCACCAGCCCTTTTGTCGATGGAATTGGCATAGTTGCTCCCAAAAACCTGCAATTCAAACATGCCTTGAGTAGGGCACAATTTATGTTTATACCCTCCCTCTTTAGGAGGGAACCACTTCGAAGTGTCACCTACACAAAAATTAAATAGATTAGTGACACCATGGTTTATAAGTTCAAAAGGTCTTCTTAAGATCTTATGCAAAAATTGAACAAATGAACCAATGCCGGGATCAAAAGTGAAAGTTGATTTTACCTTTCCGCATGAGTTAAGAATTTCTTCGTTGGAGATATACCAAAAACAAGAAGCATTCGGGAATTATAATTTTGGACAACAAAATCCATGACTTAAAAACTTTGAACAATGATGTAGAGCCAAAGCTTCGATTTAGCGTTTGCAACTTGTCATAGTTCAACAAATTCATTTTCAAATTTAAAGTCATAACATCAAGCAAGAACAAATGGTTCACACATCTATTCACACATAGCGATAAAATTCGGAAAAGATGAGAAGATTCAACATATTTATTCCAAACAAAATTAGAGTACTCACCTTTATTTATCAACAACTTAAGATAACTTGCTCCGGGCTTAAACACACGGTTTTGGTCATTCTTTGTTAAAAACAGCAAAGGCTTTTTCAAACATGCAAAATTTATACAACAAGGCAGATTTGAGATACCATCTTCAACTTTAAGTGCACTAACCATTTTACATGTCATCCTCGTATCAAACAAACAAATCAAAGACATGCATGTTTTCAAGCATTCATGCATCTCAAATCTCATACGTACATTCTTGTTTAGACAAAGTAGTTTCTCATAAAAGATCAATGAGTGCACATTTTTACTCAAATCAAGCAGATGGAAAGGCTTATATGTTTTCTTATCTTGCAAATGCCGAATATTTATTATTTCAATAACAAACTCATCAGCATCACAATTTCCAAAAACATTATTCTTCTTGCCATCATTCCACGCAAATATGATATCATCAATCAAAGAATGGCAAGTAACCACATCAAAATTCAGATCATTTTTAAAGACCAAGTCATCAACAGTGTGTCCATCAACAATCGAGTAAGGCAGAAGTGCTTTAAAATTTTCAACATTCATACCTTGCTTACCTTTTGGCATAGGCGAACTAGGATCGTTGAGAACATTACCTTTTTCAGCCAAAATGAACCTTCTCTCCTTCGAGAGGTATTGGAGTTGAAAATTATCGTCACTTGGCCTTCCGAAGACCTGAAAAGAGGAAACAAAACAAGACAAATTCTCATGTGGTTTAGTAAACAGATTCCTCACTTTTTCTTGCTCTTTTGCCTCCTTTTCTCTCGTTTGTTTTTCTAACTCATTGTCTTTTCTTTCTTTTTCAATTTTCTCTTTTTCCTCACACTTTTGTTCAATCTCAATTTCTTTTTCGATTTCTTTCTCTTTTTCACATCCTTTTTCAATCTCAATTTCTTTTTCCATGACACTCGTTTCTTTTACACTCTCGTTTCTTTCTTCAATCTCACTCTCTTTTTCAATTTCTTGTTCTTTTTCTTTCATTTCTTTTTTTCGTCTCTCGATTTCATTCCATATATGCTCATTTTCTCTCATCAACATTTCTTGTCTTTCTTTTCTTTTGATCTCTTTTTGCTTTTCGTCTTCTTCTTTTCTCGCTTGCTTTTTACAAGAGGTTACAAAAGATTTAGGAGAAAAATCATTTTGTTCAAAAGAAGAAAATCATTTACATATGATTCACGAACAATCCTTCGTGAAGATCTCTCCATGGCTATTTTCTTTGGAGCTCTTGAAGAGGTGTATCTTTCATCTCGCACGTCTTCTCGGAAGGATTCAAAATCAAAATCGGCTTCTCTTCGTCTTGAATTCCTTGATGAAAAAGAATCTCGATCGTAATCTCTTCTTGAGTAGTCGTTGGATGTGTATCTCCATGATGCTCTCGAATCCACTTTTTGACTTGATGACATTCGTGCCCGTTGGTCTCTTTTCTCCACTCGGTTCAAACATCTTTTTAATGGGCTTAGTTTTTCCTCCAAAATTCGGCCCATCTCGTTCACCAAGTATTGAAATTCATCAGTAGAGAATTCTTCTTGAGACATGATTTAATTACTAAAAAAATGATTAAAACAAAACAAAAATTAAATACCTCACCACAAAAATCTCACGTTTCACTCGCACTCGTGTTTAGACTCAATTTTTTTGGCTTTTTCTTTTAATGTATTTCACTCTTGCCTTTTACCACTCGACTCACTCTCGTGAATTCGTATTTTGTTTCAAGAAGACTTATTGCGGCTTAGAGGGTCGGCTTCAAATGGGTTACAAGGGATAACGTCGGGTGTAGGGTAGGCTAAACAAAGAAAATAAAAATCAAAGTATGTGTGGCGTTTTGGGGGGGTAGAGGGAATGGTAGAATGAATGGATGCTCGGAAGCAACAAGAAATAATAACAAAATAAAACTCACTAAGACTTTTCACTTTTTTTTTATATACTTCGATTTTTTTTTTTGAATTTTTTTTTGAATTTTTTTTTCAAATTTCCTCTTCTCTTTTTTTGATTTTTTTTTCAATTACAATATGCTGAAATACAAAGGAAGAAGAGAAAAGAAAAAAAATTACAACCTAATTTTTTTTTCACGTTACGAACCTACTCCGAGCTTGATATGAATGTCGGCACTCCTCGTTTGAGTAGCTCTGATACCAAATGATGTGATCCGGCCCAGATTAATTGAGTCGTTTCACGTAATTGCCCGATCGTCGACGAGGAATAGTTGAGTTATCGAAAATAGGATGAAATAAGGCTAAAGATGCGGAAGCTTTCAAATGGTTTTAAAGGTTGGCTAAGGTGATGGTAAATTTATAAGGGTAGTAGGCTCGATTTAAGGAGAAAAATAAGAAAAATGGAAGTTGATAAATGAAGGCTCGGTTTAGTAAAAAGATATTATAGTTGGGTAAAATCTAGGATAGTCGGTGGAATGGATAAATGAGCTTAAACACCAGAAACGATTCAACACTAAAAAGTGTCACCCCGATTTCTATTCGGTTCAAGGTGGGATTACGGAATTGTAGAAGGGTTGAACGCCACACCAAAGCAAGGTGATAAGTTCAAAAGAGAACGATAGACGCCACTAGCATGCTAGATAAGTCAGATCGAAACTCGTACGAATTTAGAGAGGAGAAAACTCACTTATTGAACAAAGTTCATTCAAATGATCAAAAGTCAAAAAAGTCCTTTACAAATGAAATCAACAAACTATTTATACTAGTTTCTTATGCTAACCGAATAATCCATTCATGAACTTAATGATTAAGTAATGAACCTAAATTAAGACATGAACCTTCCAGAAAAATGACCAATGGTGTCCTTGTCCATGTTCGGCCGAATGGGAGATGAATGGGCAGCTTCATGTATGAGCAAACTTTGGAAGCCAATGGGATTGTCTAGGTTCGGCCATGGGATGCATGAAACTCCCAAAGGGTGTCTCTTGGCCGAATAGGTGCTCAGGAAACTCCAAGGGTCCTCCCACATGCATCGATTGTACATGGAACTTGGAAGGGGCCTTGAACCTAGCCATACATGCACTTAAATTGAGTACCCCCCATTCATGCATGTGTGCCGTCCAAGGGAGATGCACCTTTCAATATGCATTAACCTTCCATGTACATGAATGTATGTCCTCCAAACATTGAACCGGTCCATGCATGTATCCTCCCGTTCAATTAACTTTCCCATGGACCTTGCATTAAATGCCATGAATGTATCTTCCAAATTCGGCTAACCTACAAAAGTAAATAACATAATTAAATAACACACAACTATTCATATAATTATAATTTAAAATAATAACTAAATAACTTAATATCACTAACTAAATTTGAACACAATAATTATAAGTCAACTTATAATAAATTCAGCTAGCTCAAAAAAATAGTCAAAACACTCAATGAGTTGAAATTGAGCTAGGGGTTTCGGCATGAGCTGTAGCAAACTTAATTATAAACTAAATTAAGACTTAGTTTATTGAAAGAAAGAAAGAAGGAGCTGAAAGTAAGCTCGGTTGAGGTAAAACGAGCTGAAACAAGCTCAAATGAGCTGAGTTGAGCTGGACGGTGCTCGAGGAGCTAGAAATGAGCTAGAATCAGCTTGCCAACAATGCACGGGTCCTTTGGATAGTTGCTTCAAGCTGATTTTGTGAGCTTTGGCCCTTGTTTCGAACCAAGGTTTTGCATTAGAAGCTAAAATAGCTTCTAGGAAATGTTTAGCATAAGCTTGAGTTATAGGTCCTTTAGGCAGCTCGTTTAGATCTTGGTTTGCACTCGAGGATGCCCCGGGCGTGCTCACATCATTCCCTCCCTCTTTAAAGCGATTTGTCCCCAAATCGGGCCATTTTCTCGAAAAAAAAAATTTACATCGTCACCAGCCCTTTTGTCGATGGAATTGGCATAGTTGCTCCCAAAAACCTGCAATTCAAACATGCCTTGAGTAGGGCACAATTTATGTTTATACCCTCCCTCTTTAGGAGGGAACCACTTCGAAGTGTCACCTACACAAAAATTAAATAGATTAGTGACACCATGGTTTATAAGTTCAAAAGGTCTTCTTAAGATCTTATGCAAAAATTGAACAAATGAACCAATGCCGGGATCAAAAGTGAAAGTTGATTTTACCTTTCCGCATGAGTTAAGAATTTCTTCGTTGGAGATATACCAAAAACAAGAAGCATTCGGGAATTATAATTTTGGACAACAAAAATCCATGACTTAAAAACTTTGAACAATGATGTAGAGCCAAAGCTTCGATTTAGCGTTTGCAACTTGTCATAGTTCAACAAATTCATTTTCAAATTTAAAGTCATAACATCAAGCAAGAACAAATGGTTCACACATCTATTCACACATAGCGATAAAATTCGGAAAAGATGAGAAGATTCAACATATTTATTCCAAACAAAATTAGAGTACTCACCTTTATTTATCAACAACTTAAGATAACTTGCTCCAGGCTTAAACACACGGTTTTGGTCATTCTTTGTTAAAAACAGCAAAGGCTTTTTCAAACATGCAAAATTTATACAACAAGGCAGATTTGAGATACCATCTTCAACTTTAAGTGCACTAACCATTTTACATGTCATCCTCATATCAAACAAACAAATCAAAGACATGCATGTTTTCAAGCATTCATGCATCTCAAATCTCATACGTACATTCTTGTTTAGACAAAGTAGTTTCTCATAAAAGATCAATGAGTGCACATTTTTACTCAAATCAAGCAGATGGAAAGGCTTATATGTTTTCTTATCTTGCAAATGCCGAATATTTATTATTTCAATAACAAACTCATCAGCATCACAATTTCCAAAAACATTATTCTTCTTGCCATCATTCCACGCAAATATGATATCATCAATCAAAGAATGGCAAGTAACCACATCAAAATTCAGATCATTTTTAAAGACCAAATCATCAACAGTGTGTCCATCAACAATCGAGTAAGGCAGAAGTGCTTTAAAATTTTCAACATTCATACCTTGCTTACCTTTTGGCATAGGCGAACTAGGATCGTTGAGAACATTACCTTTTTCAGCCAAAATGAACCTTCTCTCCTTCGAGAGGTATTGGAGTTGAAAATTATCGTCACTTGGCCTTCCGAAGACCTGAAAAGAGGAAACAAAACAAGACAAATTCTCATGTGGTTTAGTAAACAGATTCCTCACTTTTTCTTGCTCTTTTGCCTCCTTTTCTCTCGTTTGTTTTTCTAACTCATTGTCTTTTCTTTCTTTTTCAATTTTCTCTTTTTCCTCACACTTTTGTTCAATCTCAATTTCTTTTTCGATTTCTTTCTCTTTTTCACATCCTTTTTCAATCTCAATTTCTTTTTCCATGACACTCGTTTCTTTTACACTCTCGTTTCTTTCTTCAATCTCACTCTCTTTTTCAATTTCTTGTTCTTTTTCTTTCATTTCTTTTTTTCGTCTCTCGATTTCATTCCATATATGCTCATTTTCTCTCATCAACATTTCTTGTCTTTCTTTTCTTTTGATCTCTTTTTTCTTTTCGTCTTCTTCTTTTCTCGCTTGCTTTTTACAAGAGGTTACAAAAGATTTAGGAGAAAAATCATTTTGTTCAAAAGAAGAAAAATCATTTACATATGATTCACGAACAATCCTTCGTGAAGATCTCTCCATGGCTATTTTCTTTGGAGCTCTTGAAGAGGTGTATCTTTCATCTCGCACGTCTTCTCAGAAGGATTCAAAATCAAAATCGGCTTCTCTTCGTCTTGAATTCCTTGATGAAAAAGAATCTCGATCGTAATCTCTTCTTGAGTAGTCGTTGGATGTGTATCTCCATGATGCTCTCGAATCCACTTTTTGACTTGATGACATTCGTGCCCGTTGGTCTCTTTTCTCCACTCGGTTCAAACATCTTTTTAATGGGCTTAGTTTTTCCTCCAAAATTCGGCCCATCTCGTTCACCAAGTATTGAAATTCATCAGTAGAGAATTCTTCTTGAGACATGATTTAATTACTAAAAAAATGATTAAAATAAAACAAAAATTAAATACCTCACCACAAAAATCTCACGTTTCACTCGCACTCGTGTTTAGACTCAATTTTTTGGCTTTTTCTTTTAATGTATTTCACTCTTGCCTTTTACCACTCGACTCACTCTCGTGAATTCGTATTTTGTTTCAAGAAGACTTATTGCGGCTTAGAGGGTCGGCTTCAAATGGGTTACAAGGGATAACGTCGGGTGTAGGGTAGGCTAAACAAAGAAAATAAAAATCAAAGTATGTGTGGCGTTTTGGGGGGTAGAGGGAATGGTAGAATGAATGGATGCTCGGAAGCAACAAGAAATAATAACAAAATAAAACTCACTAAGACTTTTCACTTTTTTTTTATATACTTCGATTTTTTTTTTTGAATTTTTTTTTGAATTTGTTTTTCAAATTTCCTCTTCTCTTTTTTTTTGATTTTTTTTTCAATTACAATATGCTGAAATACAAAGGAAGAAGAGAAAAGAAAAAAAATTACAACCTAATTTTTTTTTCACGTTACGAACCTACTCCGAGCTTGATACGAATGTCGGCACTCCTCGTTTGAGTAGCTCTGATACCAAATGATGTGATCCGGCCCAGATTAATTGAGTCATTTCACGTAATTGCCCGATCGTCGACGAGGAATAGTTGAGTTATCGAAAATAGGATGAAATAAGGCTAAAGATGCGGAAGCTTTCAAATGGTTTTAAAGGTTGGCTAAGGTGATGGTAAATTTATAAGGGTAGTAGGCTCGATTTAAGGAGAAAAATAAGAAAAATGGAAGTTGATAAATGAAGGCTCGGTTTAGTAAAAAGATATTATAGTTGGGTAAAATCTAGGATAGTCGGTGGAATGGATAAATGAGCTTAAACACCAGAAACGATTCAACACTAAAAAGTGTCACCCCGATTTCTATTCGGTTCAAGGTGGGATTACGGAATTGTAGAAGGGTTGAACGCCACACCAAAGCAAGGTGATAAGTTCAAAAGAGAACGATAGACGCCACTAGCACGCTAGATAAGTCAGATCGAAACTCGTAAGAATTTAGAGAGGAGAAAACTCACTTATTGAACAAAGTTCATTCAAATGATCAAAAGTCAAAAAAAGTCCTTTACAAATGAAATCAACAAACTATTTATACTTGTTTCTTATGCTAACCGAATAATCCATTCATGAACTTAATGATTAAGTAATGAACCTAAATTAAGACATGAACCTTCCAGAAAAATGACCAATGGTGTCCTTGTCCATGTTCGGCCGAATGGGAGATGAATGGGCAGCTTCATGTATGAGCAAACTTTGGAAGCCAATGGGATTGTCTAGGTTCGGCCATGGGATGCATGAAACTCCCAAAGGGTGTCTCTTGGCCGAATAGGTGCTCAGGAAACTCCAAGGGTCCTCCCACATGCATTGATTGTACGTGGAACTTGGAAGGGGCCTTGAACCTAGCCATACATGCACTTGCATTGATTACCCCCCATTCATGCATGTGTGCCGTCCAAGGGAGATGCACCTTTCAATATGCATTAACCTTCCATGTACATGAATGTATGTCCTCCAAACATTGAACCGGTCCATGCATGTATCCTCCCGTTCAATTAACTTTCCCATGGACCTTGCATTAAATGCCATGAATGTATCTTCCAAATTCGGCTAACCTACAAAAGTAAATAACATAATTAAATAACACACAACTATTCATATAATTATAATTTAAAATAATAACTAAATAACTTAATATCACTAACTAAATTTGAACACAATAATTATAAGTCAACTTATAATAAATTCAGCTAGCTCAAAAAAATAGTCAAAACACTCAATGAGTTGAAATTGAGCTAGGGGTTTCGGCATGAGATGTAGCAAACTTAATTATAAACTAAATTAAGACTTAGTTTATTGAAAGAAAGAAAGAAGGAGCTGAAAGTAAGCTCGGTTGAGCTCAAACGAGCTGAAACAAGCTCAAATGAGCTGAGTTGAGCTGGATGGTGCTCGAGGAGCTAGA